>NC_073693.1:23748628-24019007 GCF_029784155.1 Uranotaenia lowii
ACTTTATGAAGTGTAAAAAACGCACAATCACTATTTTTTATTAGAATTTTGTTTTTTTCAACGGAAATTCAAGCAAGGATTGAACTCTATTCTCAAAAAAATATCTCCTTTTTATATAGAAACCTAGGGTTGTATTCAATATGAACACTGAAATGCAATCAACAGATTTTTTTCAACTTAATCGTAGCTCTTAGAGTGTTATTTTTCCTAATCCAGATCACCTCGTAACCAATTTCATGGTTACAAACCACTTTTGTTCTACAAAAAAAAATCATTTGTGGATAAATTTTCGACAATTTTTCTCTTTGGGGAGGGATGAATCATCCAACAGGAAGAAAATCCCAGAAAAAAAAAACAATTTTCTCAAAAACTGCATAATTATAGGGGCTAAAGAACTTGATTTTCAGAACAGGAAATTTTGAAACATTTTTAATTCTGACTCATAGCTATAGTTAAATATAGCTTTTTTTTTTATTTTTCCATAATCAACTGAAATTTTTCAACTCATACGAAATGTAAGAAGTGTACATATTTATTGATTTTTTGTCGATTTTTTCCAAACCACGTATTTACACGCGGTTTATGTTTCATCTCTTTTACTTAAATAAGAATTTTGTTTTTTCTTAAAAATCTGTGCAAAATGACGATAACTCTTAGACCTAACAGTCAATCATACTTTTAGATAGAAAAATACATGGAGCATTGATTTAATGATTTTTTTTTTTTCAAAAATAGGTTTATTTCTCATGTTCTTAAGATTTTTTTAGATGTAAATTTATTCTTAGCTGTATATAACTTAATTGGTTGGATTTGAACTTTCTCGTAGATATAGCTTTTGAGTTTTGAAACATTCTGCGCTTAAAGTTAGTAAAAATAATGATAGACTTGGTTTAATGCCAATTTTCGTTAGCCTCGTCTAAAGGCGTGGTAGGGGTTTTTAGGGTTAAATCAAAATGAAAGCTACACATTATAGTTAGCTTTAGACTCGCTAAACATATGTTTTTGGTTAAATATTTTACTGAAAAGATTAAACGATGAAACTGATTTCTATAGGGCCACTCCAGTTTCACTAAAACAATTTGTCATAAAACTTCAGTTCAAAAGATACATGTCTAATGTTTCAAGAAGTGATATGTTTTACAACATAGCCTTAATACTAACAAAAAAAATAGCCAAAATTCAGTTTTAAACATCCAAAAATTTTAACTTTTTAAGCGCAAATAATGGTTTTCCATTGAATTTCATTTCTGGACCATTGTGCAATGCTCAAAGCTTTAAAATAAAAGATTAAATAAAAAAAAGTAAAAATAATTTTGGTAAACAAATCTATGATAAGGATACAAAAAATTACAAAAATTTGTAAAACTGCGATTTAGAAACTGATCAAAACATTAATCATATGGGTCATTATCATCATATGAGAATTTGTGAAAAGAATCATAAAACTAATTTTAAAAGCCGAAATTAAATTAAAAAAACATTGAAGCATTAAGCTTGGCTACGTATTTTAGGTGCTCGAGCTTAGACGATGTCATGTGTGTTATTTCAGCCCCAAAAAAGATTGTGTAGATAACTTGCTGTCGCGGTAAAGTTAGTTTTACCCTGAAATCAATAAATCGTAATTAATGTATATCTTTACTTTTTCGCGCTTTTTAAATGTTTATCCTAATTTTTTCGCAAAGCAACTTACATATTTTCTTCAGTTTTGGCATCTACAACTTCTTGTAGTCCAAATGTGGATGTTTTTGGTCAAAATCGACTTTCAAGGACTTCAGGTTTTTCGAAAAACCGGCCGTTTAAATCCGAGAAAGTCGATTTTCGACCCAAATTTTTTTGAGAAAACACCACATCTCGACGTTTCATGCATTTCTGAATAATTTAGATTCAAAATTAAAATTTAGATTTTCTGGGTTTGTTTTGGTCTCCCCTTTGGTGGTTTTTAAGGGTAAAAAAAACGGAATTTTGAGGGCTTAGAGGCACCCCTGAATCAAATCCGATTGAGCTGAAATTTTGCACAGGTAAGTTTTTTGGCCAATCAGCCTTGGGCTTTTACGCATATTTCTGTCCTCCATAGCAAATGTTTCGGCAAACTGAACATTTTGTTGCAAAAATTGAAAATGAATTGATAAAGAAATCGAAAGAAGAACTCAAAAACATGTCCACACGGAAGTTTCTGAACCGCTACTATGAATTTTCCGATGAAGCGCGGAAAGCCACTTTGAAGGGTATTGCATATTTTTTCATGGAAACTTATATTCTGACCTTCCATTGGAAATTTACAGAATTTTCTTATATATCTGTCTTGGTTTATTTTTGATCAATACCCAAAAAAGTACATTGTTTTAAAAATGCATACGTTGTATAAGATTAGTAAAACATAACTTTTTTAGAGGCCATTTTCTTCAATAGTAAAAAAAAAATGTTGCATTCAATTTTAATTATAAGGTGTTATGGAATGTTTCTTTATTTCACTAATAATTTTCTTTTTTATTTTTCAGGTAACAACGGGCTGTTTACGCAAGTATGAAAAATGAAAGGATTACTCAAAATAACGTTTCCACCTCAATCCAAAATTTCAACCTAAGAAATCAACCATCATCCCTTGACTACTATGAAACGAAGCCAGAAAACCAAAAGTAGGGAATCTTAAAAGACATCACACTTATATTTTAGAGGGTTGCACTTTAAAAGGACATTTTTCGGGTTCACCGACTTCCGACAACAAGCAAGTTATCAATTTTTCCTTTTTATAACCTTTTTCCAACTGCAACATAAGATTTTCTTTAAGGGTTTGCGTTGGTTCTTGTTTTGATTTTTCCCCGAAAACAAAACCAAAACCGAAAGGTGCTGCACTTGTCTGGTAAGATGAAAAAGGAAAATATGAAGTGATTATTTCTTCACGCCTCAAGTGCTTCGTTCCTTTACTCGTTTTTTTTTCAAGTGGTGACAGGTGCCAACGGCGAGACGTTGTTGCTGGAAGATTCATTTTCAACTTATTAGAAGTCATCAGATACTAATATGACAGTATTAGAATATGACAACGTTTGATTTTGAAATTTTCCATTGATTGGTTCTCCAAATTTGTTGGATTTACATCACGATCAAATCAAAACTTTGACCTAGATTGTGTAAATTTATACGACAAGCCAAAAATCTAGCTAGAGCTCTCTGCCACATGGACCTTCATCTGGCCGGGTCGGATTTTGAGAATCGGTACCCACAGTTGATTAATAGGGCCACACGTGATCGAATCGTACACATTGTAGGACCAGGATTTCCCGCTTTTTTACGAAACCACCTCCCAAAGTTGGTCCACTCAAACGGACGAAATAGCAAAAAAAAACCTTCGACATGCAAATCCACATCAATGCAAATGAATCCGGACAAATGGCCTCAAAGCCTGTACGGAATAAACCGCGAGCACCATCAGGTAATTTGCCCCGGTAACGATATTCTTTGATTTAAATTTCAATTGCACACGCATTTGCGTCCGCGACTCTCAATATGTAGATATGTCGGCGGCGCAGCAGATTTGCCCCAGGGATGAAAGTTCCTACGATACGAAACATGGGACAACTTTTTATGCGTTGAGCAATCCAATCCGATGGTGGGTTGGAGTTTGGAGAGCGAAAAAAAAATATTGTCACATAAATTTACCTATCAATGGCTGCTCCTGCCGCTCGCTGTAATGACTGGATACAGTTCGGCGTTTGGGGCAGATAGAACGCGATTTCCTACCTGGGACAAATTAAGACGTGTTTGTCTGCGTGGAAAATACAAAAAAAAATTGAGAAATTTTCAAATTAAGAAATATTAAACTTAAATTCGCTCCTTGAAAAGTACTAACTCAAGAGTTGAAATAAACAAATAAATGCTTTGAAATCTTGCTTTTAAATTTATACACGAAATTGTTGTCATTTTTGTCAATTTTGAAATTTTTGTCTTTTTACAATAATTTTATTTTTTGTTATGTAATTTCTCATTCTTGTCATTTCTTTTTTTATTAATCTTGTCAACTTTGTCATTTTTTACTTAAAATATTTTTCAATTTTTTTTCACTTTATCTCGATTATCAAGTTTACTTATTTCTTTTAGGGCTCTTGCAATTTTCATTCAAAGATTTTTTGTCTTTTATTTTGATTTAATTTTTTTTTCATTCAAAGATTTTTCTTCTTTTATTTTAATTTTAAATTCCGTTTGCTCTATTTTTTTAATTCGTTTCGATTACTTCTAATCAAACGCCATTCTCAATAATCTAGATTTTTTCGACTTAATTGCTTTTATTTTCCTGTTGATACCATCTCACTTCAATTCTTTTTTAAATTGAATGTTTTTTTATGTTTATTTCTAGTTTTATCGTAATTAATGCAACTCTTAAATTTTTCTGAATTTATTCAAGATTCTATTGTTTTAGTTGTATTAATCCGTTCTTCGTTTTTCATAAACTTTTCCGTTATGTCAATAACTCTACTTTTTGTTCAGTTATTTTTCTCAAATATTGATTGATTTGTGAATTTTTCAGTTTTTCTTGTATTGCTAATTTTTTTGCTTATTGAACTTAAATAGATTTTCAATTCAGTTTATCTTCCTTTAATTTTAATAGATCATTTTTTTTTTGAAACAGCTTTTTTTTTGAGTTTTTTTTATGTCTTTCTTAAGATTTCTCATATTTTTTTTCTATTTTATACTTTTTTATTTTTTTTACTTGCTTCAATTTCTTCAGGAAGAATAGCTCGCAAGAGTTGAAATCCTAGAAGATAAATCATTTACGGATTTTCATTATATTTAAACTTGATCAATTTGATTCAATTGAATATTTCCACTTGCGAATTATCTTGGTTTTCTTCACTTTTAAGATGTTATTGTCATTTTTGAATTTCTCTTCTTACTTTTAATTTTTTCTGCTTAAATTTTCGTGGATAATTTTTTTAAAAATTTTTTCAACTTTCACGATAATTTTCATGATTTATTTTCATGTGTTTTCATGTTTTCAAAAAATCAGAGAAAACCAAAAAAATCAAGAAAATCAAGAAATTTAATAAAATCATGATGCTTAAGAAAATCAAGATAATCATGTTAATTAAAAAAAAAAAAAAATCAGTTCAAGAAAATCTTGATAACAAGAAAATCAAGAAACTCAATAAAATAAAAAAAATCAAGGAAATCATGTAAATAAAGAACATCGGGAAAATTTAAGGAATTTGAGAAAATCAAGAAAAACAAGAGAATCAAGAGAATCAAGGAAATCAAGTTCATAATTTTTTTTTTTTTGTTTCGATTATAGTCGTTTTACCATCTTTATGGCATTCGCGACTTTATCAACGTTACAGTTGGCGGATCGTTATTGAGAAACTATCCGGTACAACTGTGTTCGATGTTTACTCTTGGGCTCGAACTCGCGGACATCGGCTCAGGAGACAACAGACTTGCCAACTAAGCTATATCACAAGCCAACAAAGTTCATAAAGAAAATAAAAACAAACAAAGGAATCTAAAAAATCAAGAAAGTTCAGAAAAAGAAAATCAAAAAAATTACAGAAATAAAAAAAATCAAGAAAAACAAGAATATCAAAAAAATTAAGAAAATTAAGAAATTTAAAAATAATCAAGAAAATCAAGAAAATCAAAAAATAGAAGAAAATCAAAAAATCAAGAAATTCAAGAAAATAAAACAAAATTTAAAAAAACAAGAAAATCAAAAAAATCATGAAAATCAAGAAAATTAAGAGAATCAAGAAAATCAATATAATCAAGAAAATCAAGATAATCAAGAAAATCAAATAAATAAAAAAATCAAGAAAATTATGAAAATCAAGAAAAAAGAGAAGATAAAAATAAAATAAAATAAAAAAAATCAAGAAAATCATAAAAATCAAAAAAATTAAGAAAATAAAAAAAAAATCAAGAAAATCAAGAGAATCAAAAAATCAAGAAAATCAAGAAAATCATGAAAATCAAGATCATCAAAAAATTAATCAAGAAAATCAAGAAAATCAAAAAAAATAAAAAATTAAGAAAATGATGGAAATCAAGAAAATAGAGAAGATCAAGAAAATGATGAAAATGAAAAAAAATCTTGAAAATCTCGAAAATAAAGAAAATCAAGAAAATAAAGAAATTCAACAAACAAAATAAGAAAATTAAGAAAATCTAGGAAATCAAGAAAGGCAAGCAAATCAAGACAATCAAGAGAATAAAAAAATCAAGAAAATCAAGATAATCAAGAAATTCATGTACATAAAGAAAATCAAGTAAATCAAGAAAATCAAAAAGATCAAGGAAATCAAGAAAATAATGAAAATCATGAAAATCATGAAAATCATGAAAATCATGAAAATCATGAAAATCTTGAAAATCATAAAAATCATGAAATTCATGAAAATCAAGAAAATCAAGAAAATCAAGAAAATCAAGAAAATCAAGAAAATCAAGAAAATCAAGAAAATCAAGAAAATCAAGAAAATCAAGAAAATCAAGAAAATCAAGAAAATCAAGAAAATCAAGAAAATCAAGAAAATCAAGAAAATCAAGAAAATCAAGAAAATCAAGAAAATCAAAAAAATAAAGAAAATCAAGAAAATCAAGAAAATCAAGAAAATCAAGAAAATCAAGAAAATCAAGAAAATCAAGAAAATCAAGAAAATCAAGAAAATCAAGAAAATCAAGAAAATCAAGAAAATCAAGAAAATCAAGAAAATCAAAAAAATCAAGAAAATCAAGAAAATCAAGAAAATCAAGAAAATCAAGAAAATCAAGAAAATCAAGAAAATCAAGAAAATCAAGAAAATCAAGAAAATCAAGAAAATCAAGAAAATCAAGAAAATCAAGAAAATCAAGAAAATCAAGAAAATCAAGAAAATCAAGAAAATCAAGAAAATCAAGAAAATCAAGAAAATCAAGAAAATCAAGAAAATCAAGAAAATCAAGAAAATCAAGAAAATCAAGAAAATCAAGTAAATCCAGAAAATCAAGAAAATCAAGAAAATCAAGAAAATCAAGAAAATCAAGAAAATCAAGAAAATCAAGAAAATCAAGAAAATCAAGAAAATCAAGAAAATCAAGAAAATCAAGAAAATCAAGAAAATCAAGAAAATCAAGAAAATCAAGAAAATCAAGAAAATCAAGAAAATCAAGAAAATCAAGAAAATCAAGAAAATCAAGAAAATCAAGAAAATCAAGAAAATCAAGAAAATCAAGAAAATCAAGAAAATCAAGAAAATCAAGAAAATCAAGAAAATCAAGAAAATCAAGAAAATCAAGAAAATCAAGAAAATCAAGAAAATCAAGAAAATCAAGAAAATCAAGAAAATCAAGAAAATCAAGAAAGTCAAGAAAAAAAGAAAATCAAGAAAATCAAGAAAATCAAGAAAATCAAGAAAATCAAGAAAATCAAGAAAATCAAGAAAATCAAGCAAATCAAGAAAATCAAGAAAAACAAGAGCATCAAGAAAATCAAGAAAATCAAGAAAATCAAGAAAATCAAGAAAATCAAGAAAATCAAGAAAATCAAGAAAATCAAGAAAATCAAGAAAATCAAGAAAATCAAGAAAATCAAGAAAATCAAGAAAATCAAGAAAATCAAGAAAATCAAGAAAATCAAGAAAATCAAGAAAATCAAGAAAATCAAGAAAATCAAGAAAATCAAGAAAATCAAGAAAATCAAGAAAATCAAGAAAATCAAGAAAATCAAGAAAATCAAGAAAATCAAGAAAATCAAGAAAATCAAGAAAATCAAGAAAATCAAGAAAATCAAGAAAATCAAGAAAATCAAGAAAATCAAGAAAATCAAGAAAATCAAGAAAATCAAGAAAATCAAGAAAATCAAGAAAATCAAGAAAATCAAGAAAATCAAGAACATCAAGAAAATCAAGAAAATCAAGAAAATCAAGAAAATCAAGAAAATTAAGAAAATCAAGAAAATCAAGAAAATAAAGAAAATCAAGAAAATCAAGAAAATCAAGAAAATCAAGAAAATCTAGAAAATCAAGAAAATCAAGAGAATCAAGAAAATCAAGAAAATCAAGAAAATCAAGAGCATCAAGAAAATCAAGAAAATCAAGAGAATCAAGGAAATCAAGAAAATCAAGAAAATCAAGAAAATCAAGAAAATCAAGAGAATCAAGAAAATCAAGAAAATCAAGAAAATCAAGAAAATCAAGAAAATCAAGAAAATCAAGAAAATCAAGAAAATCAAGAAAATCAAGAAAATCAAGAAAATCAAGAAAATCAAGAAAATCAAGAAAATCAAGAAAATCAAGAAAGACAAGAGCATCAAGAAAATCAAGAAAATCAAGAAAATCAAGAGAATCAAGAAAATCAAGAAAATCAAGAAAATCAAGAAAATCAAGAAAATCAAGAAAATCAAGAAAATCAAGAAAATCAAGAAAATCAAGAAAATCAAGAAAATCAAGAAAATCAAGAAAATCAAGAAAATCAAGAAAATCAAGAAAATCAAGAAAATCAAGAAAATCAAGAAAATCAAGAAAATCAAGAAAATCAAGAAAATCAAGAAAATCAAGAAAATCAAGAAAATCAAGAAAATCAAGAAAATCAAGAAAATCAAGAAAATCAAGAAAATCAAGAAAATCAAGAAAATCAAGAAAATCAAGAAAATCAAGAAAGTCAAGAAAAAAAGAAAATCAAGAAAATCAAGAAAATCAAGAAAATCAAGAAAATCAAGAAAATCAAGAAAATCAAGAAAATCAAGAAAATCAAGAAAATCTAGAAAATCAATAAAATCAAGAAAATCAAGAAATTAAAGAAAAAAAGAAAATCAAGAAAATCAAGAGAAGCAAGAAAATCAAGAGAATCAAGAAAATCAATATAATAAAAAAAATCAAGATTATCAAGAAAATAAAAAAATCAAGAAAATTATGAAAATCAAAAAAATAGAGAAGATCATGAAAATAAAGAAAATGAGAAAAAAAAATCATACAAATCTCGAAAAAAAAAGAAAATAAAAAAAAATTAAGAAAACTGAGAAAATCTAAGATATCAAGAAAAACACGAAAATGAAAAACTCGAATTTAAAATCAAAAAACCTTCAAAGTTAAAAAAAAAACAACAAATCAAGGAAACCTAGAAAATCAAGGAAATCCAGAAATTCATAAAAATTAAAAAACTTTAAAAACTCAAAAAAATCAAGAAAATTAAAAAAATTGATATATCAAGAAAATCAATAAAACCAAAAATTTACGATAATCAAGAAAATTAAGAAAGTCTTGAAAATCAAGAGAATTAGTAAAATCAAGAAATTTAAGCAATTTAAGAAAATTGAAAAAATTAAAAAAAAATCAAGCATATCAAGAAAATCAAGAAAATCAAGAAAATCAAGAAAATCTAGAAAATCCCGAAAATCACGAAAAAATCAAAAATCAAGAAAATCACGAAAAGTTCAATATTCAAAAGAATCAATAAAATAAGGAAAATAAAAAATAGTTAATAAAATTTGAAAAATCAAGAAAAGTAGGAAAAGCAAAAAATATCAAACAAAATAATGTAAATTAAGAAAATCTGGAAAGTTAAGAAATATATGAAAGTTTAAAAAAAAATAAGAATATCAAAAATATCAAAAATTCAAAAATCAACGAAAACAAAGAAATCATGAAATTTATAAAAGTGAAGGATCAAGAAAATCAAAAATCAACGAAAACATAGAAATCATGAAATTTATAAAATTGAAGGAAGACAAATATCCCAGAAAATTGGAACAATCAAGAAAATCGAAGAAACCGAGAAAGTCAATAAAATAATGCGAAGTAAAAAAAATCATGAAATTCAAAAAATCAAGAAAATCAATCAAAATCTATCAATATATTTCTTAAGTAAAAACCGATAATATGTTTGTAGTTAAAAAATTCAAGAATCTGAGCAAATTTGAAATTTTTTATTTTGTTGTTATTCAAATAATCTTATAAACAACAAAATTTACAATATCAGGTATCAGGTATCAGAAAAGGGGTAGGCATAAAGCGGCACGTTATCCAAACAAACGGGAAAATTGTGCCTAGCCTTTTTTTCACAGATTTCATCATATACCTGAGAAACCTGTAAACCATAAAAGGATTAGAAAATAAATAAATATTTAGGACATAAAGTCGATCCACATAGGGATTTTGAAGCATAGAAGCTTATAACCACATTGGGTGAAAAATGACAGATTGTTGTTTTAGTTTAAATTCTTAGAATTAGCTACACTTATAACAGGATAGGCGAGAGTACCTAAAAGCTTCCTAGCAAACGAAAAACAGGTATATATGAGCTGAAATGAATCATACATTATTGATTCACAACTATAAAATTCAGGAGATTTGGGTTAACAATGATCAGAAAATGTTCTAACCAGGATGCTACAATGAGGACAAATAAACGAATTTATAATAGCTAAGTTGGCATTTAGAGTATCCACATAGGGGTTTTTAAGCAATAAAGCTTTTTTTTCAATCATAATATTGGAAATAAGGGCTTTTTTTAAACTTACTTTGTTAAATTCTGACATACATTAAAGAGATGTATTCGGGCAAAAGAGGGTCATGTACACACTAAGTGGAAGGTAAATATAGGTACAATAGTACCTCTGAATCATAGCTTAACCATACTTGAGATTCAGAAAACAAAGTCTTGTTTTTATATTTTTGTAATTAACTGACCAGTTAGCGCTCTGGTTAGACGACTACAATGAGTTTCTGTGACGCCAAATTTGAAACGATCGTTAGTAACACTGCACGAAGCGGTAGTAGTGTATTCCAGAACCAGGATTGACGTATTATAACGAAATATCAGAGTACGATACTAGAAGAGCTTTGACTCTTCTTAACACTATAACCATTCTAAAGCTAAGGGAATTTGTGTCAATACAAGATAACAGACATATAGTAGGTGGAACAGATATTAATGTCGACATGCGATACAAGTTTTGATCAAAAGCTTGATTTAATAGGGAATTTTAAAGCCTTTTGGCAACCTTAAAGAAAATATTCTTTGAAGATTTTTTCCATTGACACGATATTTGTACGGCTTGAATGATTGAATAACCATGACGCAATTTTAAAAATTAAATATCTTTATATGAAAGGACCTTTTTCTCCACATTCTGTTACCAATTCAAAGAAAAAAGGGACTGAACACTTGTCCCTTATAAGGAAAATACACTAATTTTGCGCTTAATGTAACAGATATAACCGATGTAATTTGGATCATGTTCTTCTATGATTTCAAATCGGTTAATATTAACAGATAGCCAAAAGCTATGGGACCTTAAACGATGCGTTTGCGATTCACGTTTGAACACTTATGAAGAGATTTTATTAAACGAAGTTACTAGGAGAGCAAAGAGCTTAGTTAAATGAAAAAAAATCATATTCCAAATTGGCAAAACAAGAAAATATCGAAGAATACAGCTTGTGCAAATGCATGTACTGTACAACATATGCACTATTGGCATACCCTTCTCGAGAGAAAATACGTACAAAAGTTCAAAAATACTAGCAAGAATTTAAAACTGATTCAGATTCAAAACATTTTCTTCCAATGTTCTGAACTTGAAAAACTTCTGAACTCTGCATGCAATAATTGACCTTGACCTATTTTCTCCCCCTCCCAGATACAGCCTCATTGATTTCCAATAGACAGAAATATAAGATGAATGTATCTGGGAAGTACTGGATAAGTCGCCTCGTACGACATGGACCAGTATCCCAGTGGCAGTATTCTTTAGGCCGCTGCCACACAGCCATTATTCAAATAATCTTATAAACAACAAAATTTACAATATAGTAAACGTAGAATGATTTTCTTGATTTTTCTAGATTCTTAAAAGATTTGTGGATTTACAAATTTCTGGATTCATAGATTTGTAGATTTGTAGATATAAAGATTTGTTGATTGGTAGATTTGTAGATCTGTATCTTTGTAGATTTGTAGATTTGTAGATTTGTAGATTTGTAGATTTGTAGATTTGTAGATTTGTAGATTTGTAGATTTGTAGATTTGTAGATTTGTAGATTTGTAGATTTGTAGATTTGTAGATTTGTAGATTTGTAGATTTGTAGATTTGTAGATTTGTAGATTTGTAGATTTGTAGATTTGTAGATTTGTAGATTTGTAGATTTGTAGATTTGTAGATTTGTAGATTTGTAGATTTGTAGATTTGTAGATTTGTAGATTTGTAGATTTGTAGATTTGTAGATTTGTAGATTTGTAGATTTGTAGATTTGTAGATTTGTAGATTTGTAGATTTGTAGATTTGTAGATTTGTAGATTTGTAGATTTGTAGATTTGTAGATTTGTAGATTTGTAGATTTGTAGATTTGTAGATTTGTAGATTTGTAGATTTGTAGATTTGTAGATTTGTAGATTTGTAGATTTGTAGATTTGTAGATTTGTAGATTTGTAGATTTGTAGATTTGTAGATTTGTAGATTTGTAGATTTGTAGATTTGTAGATTTGTAGATTTGTAGATTTGTAGATTTGTAGATTTGTAGATTTGTAGATTTGTAGATTTGTAGATTTGTAGATTTGTAGATTTGTAGATTTGTAGATTTGTAGATTTGTAGATTTGTAGATTTGTAGATTTGTAGATTTGTAGATTTGTAGATTTGTAGATTTGTAGATTTGTAGATTTGTAGATTTGTAGATTTGTAGATTTGTAGATTTGTAGATTTGTAGATTTGTAGATTTGTAGATTTGTAGATTTGTAGATTTGTAGATTTGTAGATTTGTAGATTTGTAGATTTGTAGATTTGTAGATTTGTAGATTTGTAGATTTGTAGATTTGTAGATTTGTAGATTTGTAGATTTGTAGATTTGTAGATTTGTAGATTTGTAGATTTGTAGATTTGTAGATTTGTAGATTTGTAGATTTGTAGATTTGTAGATTTGTAGATTTGTAGATTTGTAGATTTGTAGGTTTTGTAGATTTGTAGATTAGCAGATAAGCAGATTTTTAGGTTTGTACGTTTGAAGATTTGAAGATTTGTAGATTTATTGATTGTTTAATTTTTTTCGATCGGATTCAACACGACCTAACATTTTTTGGCATCCATATCGACTTTTGATACCAACCAGGGGTTAACACAAGAATATAAGTGATTTAAAATAGCAACGGAAGAAGAGTAGTTAAAATATATGTGCTGCTCAATCGAAGCGAACAAAAATTCATCTGAAACACTTCTGGAATAAATTAAGGCATATTAATGACCGACATGCGGTTTACGCAACTTGTCGGTAGGAAGAACAGCCGGATTAAAACGAAATCGGTTTCGGTTGACAAATTTCGATTCGATATCGACGAAATGCGTAACCAGTTAAGATTTGAGGTTATAAATGGAAGCTGTTCTGTTGTGGTTATCTTAAAATTATTCGCTTCAATAGCAATTTGCCCGTACAAAGTAAGTTCACTGCGGATAACCTTTTGCGAGGCCTACATAAGTCAAACATGGTCCTTCGAGAGATTGTAGAACACACACGACTTTTCATGAATAAATTTGTTCCAGCAGTCCACCCATTTTGGAGTCCAAGCTACATGTCTGTCGTTTGTTTGTAAGAAGAAAAAAAGAGGTGCTGCTACTAGCATCCTGCAACTTTTAAGAAGGAGCAGAAGAAAAACAAAGTCCCACCGATCAAGATCAAAGCGAAGCGAAGTGGAGGGGGCGTGCGTCTAATTTAAATGTCATTCTGAAGACCGTAAACCACAACAACTTCGCACATTCTGTCTCCATGTGAGAGAGACTGGCTTAAAGACAGACCCACCTCTATCTATGGTGCAGACCCTTTTCAATGACTTCTCATAGCTACAGGTAACACGCCGATAAAAATTATCTACCGACACCGCACGATCCATTATTATTAGCCAAACTGGTGCAATTACGAACATTATTATTGTTCTGCTGCATGAAGACATTAAGCGATCGTTCAAATATGGCTTAAAGCATACATGGATGGAAAATCCTGGGCGCGATTTTGCATATCCGTCTGCGCCACAATTGGTCGGACGGACTTACTAGACTAGACTAGAATAGGTGATGGTGGTGCAGTAGAATGAACTTCAGCCAATGAATGAGTGTGTCGAATCACGTGCCTCACGCTGTCTTATTGGTCGGTCTTCGGTAGATACTTACTAGGAATATGGACTGTAGTCGATGATTTAGACGTCTTTGCAGGTGGAAATCGTAAACGCACGATTGTTTTCTCGATATCTGGGTCCGTTGTGGGTAGGAGTCTTTGGGCTGAGCTTCGGACACCAAGGGCTGAAGGATCGATTTTGTGTACAACAGTGTGGTCAGATGTTGTAGCACTTAGATTTTCTTTTTTTTTAATTTTTGAAATAAATGAAAATTTCCAATCAAACATTTTTTCAATTTCTGAAGTTTAGATCAAAATTTGAAGCCTGAATTCAGTATTTGAGGATTATACTTTTACAAATTCAACATCGTCTTTTACTAATAACTTTTGAATGCGTGGCTAAAAATTGTAAGAAATCTCAGCAAAACATTCCAGTAATGTTTTGTTTACATGTGGAAAATTATGTGACAATTTATGTAACGGTTTTTCAAATGGCTTGCAAGGACGCAGTCCATCGACCAAAATTTTCGGGCGTGATCGTGAAAAATCAAGATTTGTCCTCTGAGGGCTCCCGGTGAGCTAAAATTTGGATAAAAGTAAAAATTAAACTATTGATTTCATAGTAGTTTATCAAATTGCAAATCAAACCTTTCGATTGCCAAAATGAATTGAAAATGTTTCTATTTGGTTTGCCCTTAAAAAAATAATACAGATTAGATTTTATGTCAAAACGGTGAAAAAGCTGTCCGCCGACAAAATCAACAGTAAACGGTGGTCAAATCGTAAGCACAAAAGTTGGACCGCAATTATTTTTTTTTGTTGGCTAATTCTTGAGTGGATGTTTTGAAGAAGTACTAGGGGAAGAAGTATAAAATATCTTATATCTAGTAATGATTGTGGCTTATCGTTTTTGAAAGCTGCAAATCAGAAAATGATATATAACATTTCACATAATTAAAGGCCATATATGAAATGACCATTCAAAAAGAATACCCTGAAACAATCAGAGTTTTTACTTTGAACTTCTAAAGGTCCAGGAAGTTGACCTATTTTCTCTGGATATCGACAGCAATTTGAAAATCGCAGTAACTATGAAAATCCAGAGAGTCCATTGAATGAATGACATGATAATCCAGACACCTATATGGAAAAGAAAACTATAAAAATCAAGGAAATAGAATAAATAAAGAAATTAAGATGACCGAAAAAACGTCAAGAAAACCAAGAAAAAATTAAAAAACACGAAAATCTTTCTTCTGAAAATCCAAAATGAAGAAAATTAATCAAAAAGAACGAAATCATAATACTATAAAAAAAATTAGTCTGAAAATCATTGAATTCAAGATTATTATAAGAAAATTTAAAAAAAAAAAAACAATATTCAGGAAATAAAAAAAAAACCCAGGAAATCAAGTCAACCAAGAAAATCAAGTTCGAAAATTAAAAAAATTAAAGATAATCGAAAAAAAAAAACAGAAAATCATCAATAAGAAAGAAAAATAAGGAAATTCAGACTACCAAGAAAATTTAAAAAAAATTGTCAGAAAAAGGAAACTAAAGAATGTTTAGAAAATCAAGCTAATTTTCAGCAAAAATGAAATCATGAAATTTAAGTTAGTTTTGAAATTCAACTGAATTAGAAAAATAAAGTATGTTAAGCAATAAAGAAATTCAATAAACAAAGTCTATAACACTAGAAAATCAACAAGGTCAAGAAGATAATTTAAAAAAAATTTAAGTTAATAAATGGTTTTATTTAGGCATTTTACTTATAAAATTTTATTGTTCCGGAAGCAAAAAAATTGAAAATATAAAAAAAAAATTAAAAAATAAAATAAATAAACGTCAAAAAAAAAAATAAAAAAATCATGAAGTTCAGTAAAAAAAATCAATAAAATCCAGAAAATCTAGAAAATCCTATTAAAATACATTAAAGAAAGTTAAAAAAAACTATTCAAAGAATCAAGATATTAAAATGCAAATAAAGGAAATCAAATAAATTAAAAAGATGAGGAAACTGAAGAAAATTAATTTAATTAATAAAATAAACAGAATTAGAAAATTAGTATAAGTCATGGATTAATAAAATTCGATAAAACCAATAAAATTTATAAGATTGAAAATAAACAAAGTTAAGGAGATAATAAATTTAAAATATCAAAAAAATAAAAAAATAAAGGATATAAAAATCGTCAAAAAATTAAAAATTATTCAATGCAAATAAAAAAAAATCAAGAAAATCTAAAAAGGTATTTAAAACTCATTCAAGAAAATTGAAAAAAAAATCAAGACTATTTAGCAAATCAAGAAATTAAAACGCAAAAAAGAAGCTAAAAAATGAAGAATATGAAGAAACTGAATAAAAAAACATTTAGAAAATTGACAGAAATAGGAAACTAAAGAAAGTCTATGAAATCAAGAAACATCAAACATGGGAAATAAAAACGTCATGAAAATTACAATATTCAATAAAAAAAAAAGAATCAAGGCAATCAAGAAAATCAAGAACATTATTTTGAAACGAATTCAAGAAAATTTAAAAAAATCTAGATTATAAAAATAATCAAGTAATTTAAACGTAAATTAAAAACATAATAAAAAACTGAAGTAAATCAGGAATATTATGATCATCAACTGAAAAAAGAAACTAAAGCAAGTCTATAAAATCAGAAAATTCAAAGCTTCAAATAGTACAAGAAATGAAGAAAATTTTATAAACTGATCAAATCAACAGAATTCGAAAAATAGTTTCAGACATGGAATAATAAAATTCGATAAAATCATACAATCCACAATATTAGAAAATAAAAAATTCAAGAAGATCAAAAATTGGAAATAAAGAGAAAATTTTAATTTAACTTGAACATAGTTTTTCGTCTCACTACATAACTTGATGAACATTATTCTTCAAACTCACTCAGTTCTCGGCAAACTTTCTCCAATTATTCGAGCATCTCGGGCAAAGAGAATATTAACCTTATTGGGAAAATAAAAAATCAAGAAAATCGAGCTAATTGATAAAAAATAAAATAAAGAAAATTAAAAGCTCAACAAGTTCAACAAATTAATGATCATAAAAAAAATCATGAAAAAAACGAAATAATTTAAGAAATTGAAAAAATCAGAATAGAGAATAAATCATCAAAATCAATAAAATCAAGAAAATTGATAAAATCCAGAAAACAGAGAAAGTCGAAGATTTAAAGAAAAAACCAAAAATTAATTAAATAAAAAATATAAAAAAAAAATTAAAAAGCTGAGAAAATCAAGCAAATAAAAAAATAAAGGAAACCGATAAAATTGAATAGTCACGAAAAATCAATAAAACTAAAAAACAAAAAAAAAAACAAATCAAAAAATTAAAAAAATGTTAAAATCAAAAAAAAAAGACACATGTTAAAAATGAATAAATCAATAATATCTAGAAAATCAAAGCTTTATGGTTTTCATGAATGATTCATGATTCATAAAAGTCAAGAAAGGCAAGAACAACAAGAAGCCGAAGAAAAAAAATGAGAAATTCAAGGAAATCAAGAAAAAAAAAATAAAAACAATCAAGAATATGCAAAAAAAATCAAATTCAAGGTAATCAAATAAATCAAAACAATTCAAGAACATCAAGAAAATAAAAGAAAACAAATATATCAAGCAAAGGAAAGAAAAACTCAAGAAAATCACGCGAGTTATGAAAATAAAGTCAATCAAGAAAATACAAAATGAAATAAATGAAATAGTAGGAAATCAAATAAATCAAAAGAAAATGATCAACAAAACAAAAAAAAAATCAAGCAAAGGAAAAAACAGGTGATTAAGAAATTCCAGAAAATTACACGAATAAGGAATATAAAAACAATCAAGAGAATTAAGAAAATAAGAAAACTAACAAGATGAAACAAATCAGACAAATAAATAAAATAAAAAAAAATAAGGAAGGTCAACAAAATCAAGAAAATCAATAAAATTAAAATAATCAAATAAAAATTAAACAAATGCAAAAAATCTAAAAAAAATCATGAAATTAAAAAAAAATATCAAAATAAAGCATATCAAGCACATTTATAACTAAGAAAATTCAGAAAATTAGGAAAACTAAGAAAATTAAGAAAATTAAGAATATTAAGAAAATAAATAAAATTAAGAGAATTAAGAAATTGAAGAAAATTTAAAAAAATAAAGAAAAACAAAAAAAATGAAATCAAATTATCTAAATTATCTTAAAAAATCAAGAAAACCAAAAAACCAGTAAAAGAATTTAAAAAAATACAGAAATCAAACAGATAAAAAACAATATTAAGAAAATCAAGCGAATAAAGAATATCGAAAAACCGTTAACAAATTCAAAAAAATCGAGAGAATCAAGAAAATAAAAACACGCTTAAAATTTCAAAAAAAAAGCAGCAAATCAAAAAAATCGGGAAAATGAAAATTATCTTTAAAAAACTCAAAAATTTAAAGATAATTGAAAAACTCGGAAAATAATAAAATGTAGATAAAATTATTAGAATGATAAAAAAATCGGAGAATCCAAAAAGTTTAGAAAATCATAAAAATCAATAAAATCAAAATCCAAAAGAAAATCAAATTACCAAAAAAAACAATTTTTTCAAATGTAAAAAATCAAGGAAATTTGCAAAGTAAAAAATTAAGAAAATCAAGCAAATCAAGACAATCAACAAAATTTAAAAAATTCAAAAAAATTAAAATTATCAGAAAATTTGAAAAAAAAATCAGCAAATAAAAAAAATCAAGAAAATCAAAAGAATCAATTCTTTTTTTAAATGTAGAAATTCAAGAAAATTAAGGAAATTAGATAAATATCAAAATTAAGAAATTCAAGCAAATTAAGAAATCAAAGAAAAATAAGAAAATCTAGCAAGAGTTATAAGAAAATCAAAAGTTTATAGAAAATCCAGATAAAAAATAAAATCAAGAAAATCAAAAGCATCAAATAACGTTAAATTTGACAAAAGAAAAGCAAAAAATCAAGAGAATCATAGAAATCGAGGAAATCTGAATGATTAACTTTTTTTTTTAAAAGTACAGAAAATCAAGATAATGAAAAAACTCAGAAGAATAATAAAAATAACGTATTTTAAGAAAGTCTATAGAATCATTTTAATCAAGAAAATTAAAAATAATCTTAAAATCTGAAGAAATGCAGAAAATTCAGAATGTCAAAAAAAACAAAGAATCAAGAAGAACAAAAAAGTCTAGAAAATTAAAAAACCAAGAAATGTTCTTTTTCGAAGAACTAAACTTCATCGAAACACCGAAAAACTTTAATTGAAAATCAGGAAAGTCTGAAAGATCAAGAAAATCAGAAAAGTCATAAAATTTTTGAAATTAAGATCATTAGAAAAGTTATAAAAATTATAAAAATCAGCATTGAGTGATTCTCTCAACATGAATATTTCTATGATTTAAATCTTATCTTTTTCCAAATTTCATTGAGATTATCAAATCTTTTGTTGTTTCTTCAGATACTAAAGTTTAGTTTCATGTTTTTTTCTGAATTCTCAGGATCTTTGTTCAATATACTTAACATATTTGGATACCTTATCTGACTTTTTTCAATGATGACTGATTCTGTGTTTTGAACATTGAATCTCTATTCAGATTTTGTGTTTCAGTCGATCGTTTTTGCACTTATTCTCCTTTGGCTTTGAGACCATCGAATGAAACTTGTATGATACAATTTGATACAAAAAATTTTATCTGATAAGAATCATATTCATAAGCATCTCATGAAAAGGTTTTTTTTTTCGTGTTTCGAAGATGTAACTTTGAATCTCTTTTTTTGAAATGTAATTCATATTTTGTTTCTCAAAATTCGATTTGATGTTAAGATTAAGATTTGAGACTCTGAATGGTGGTTCTGATTATAATATAACCTGATTTAAGGTTTTGAATTCTTAAACTCTTATATATGTATCTCTATGGAATTTGAATTTTATTATTTTGTTAATTTTTTTGGATTTTGTGTTCTATGTTTCTAACCTTTTTGATACTTCACAATTGTCATTAGGTAAATATTTTTCGATGAAATACAAACCAGAGGATCAATGATGAAATGAAAATCATTTAAAATATCTATTTGGTCATTATTCTAAATCAAAGAATTTTAGTTGATGATAAAGGTTTGAAAAAATGAGAATTTAAGTTTTGCATTCTGCAGCTCAGCTCAGAGCTTTCAATTTTGAGAAATTCCTAAACTCTTCCGCAATGTTTGCACGTTATGAATTACCAATTTTTATTCGAAGATACCAGAAACTATCTTCTACGTAGACAACATGACAACAACTGAGCTAATCTCCTATTCCTTGACACGTTTAAAATGTTTTGTATTCTCTGGGAAAAAATTGAATCATAGGGGCCCTTGAGAAAAATTGCCCTGGCCCCTCGATGGCTTAATTCGGCCCTGAAGGTAAATTTGATATTTATTTGAAACTTTCTCGTTGTTTTGCAGCCGCCAGAAAAGTGCAATTAAATCATTTTTATCGCATAATAAGCTCCTCCTGATCTTCGCAAAACGCCCAAACAAATTGTGTTACCAAAATAAAATCGATTTTTTCTTCTATTATATTCTTATTTTTACTGAAAATAAGTAACTTTTGTTGTTATAATTGTAAATTTTTTGTCAATTTTTGACAATTTCAAGTAATTTTTCCATAGTTTTGGCATGTTTTGGCACATCTTGCAATTTTTATTTCGTTTGTTGTCTTTTTCAATATTTTAAACATTTTTTTGTAACCATATGATATGATCAGAAATGGAAGGTTAAATTTATTAATTTCGTAGTTATTTCTGTATTTCATGTAGCCAATATAATCCTTCTTCAGAACACCCTGTCCCAGTATCAACTCATGGGTTCAAACCAACTAAACTCCCTCCGATTCAGGGAACCAACCTGCGTGCAGACAGACAAACGTTCACTGCACTGCAAATCTACAGGCACTGAGATGACATTCCGTGATTGACCGTATAAGGAGTCCTTCGACAGGCACCAGAGAGGGGTCGAAATTCCACTCCATTCAGTAGGGCACCGATCACTTAAGTCGAGTCAGTTATACCCAGTAACTTACAAAGTAGGTGCCAGGATTAGGTTACTCGAACTTTAGAAGATAACTATAACGACAAGGCAAGTTTCAATCTTTGTTCGCACTCGATATGGTTGTCATTTGTAGTTGTTTTTTTGATAGTTAAGGGATATTTTGTTGCATGTTAAAAGAACACTTTGTTGTACTTAACAGTTTAGATAATTGTTAATTCAACAGATTTTTATGGAAATTTAGATTTTTTACCATCAATTTTAACGAAGACATGAAAAATCTTCTTGATTTCCTCAACTTTGAGAGGATGGTGAACCGTGACAGAAACAAACTTTTTCCTTTTTTTTTCTGACTATGAATCCGTCATCGACCTCAGTTTCGGTGAAAAAAATGAGCAAAATTCGTCCCAACATCGTGTATCGTCATCATCATCACTCGATAGTGACGAAGCAGTAAAAAACCACGAGGGTATTCTGGTATATTTATTCATATTCTCGTATATAACACGATAGTCTGACTGAGGTGGATATTTTGCAATTTCCTTAATGAACACTTGTTGCACTTTTGGCTGCCGCTGATGGGAGATTTTTTTTGGTACAAAGATCTAAAAAAGAAGCGTGGCGATTGACCTCACAAGTGGCGGGTGGCGGGTCATCCGGTTGAATAGAAAGGTTTTTTGATATATTTTTCCAAGTATCTACTTAATGAAATATGTTGAATGTAAAAAAAACCCTTCATAAACTCGTATGAAAAAAAAATCGAAATCAGGAAGCGAGGTCATTGAATCCGGCCATATGAGCCTCATTTAATAACAACTTTCAATTTTGCATCGCGAACCTCAATCCTACACCTTCTGAAGCCCAAAAATAAAACTTTCCCATGGATGTTGTTAGGTTTTGTTGGGCCGACACAAACAACAACTCCTGAATGCAAATACACAAAACAACGCTCGATAAGCGAAATTCAAATCACAGTTAAGCGTGATAGTAGCAGCAAAAAAAGAGGTTCTGACCAAACTTCCAAGCAAATCCAGGGAAATCCAACCCGTTTAGAATTACTACCAGAACCGTTAAAATCGTTTCCTTTTTCTTGGCCACGAATGCTTGAACTGGTTCAGCTGCACTTAGTAATTTTAAGGTAGCGAATCTTATATTCATTTTTTCTTATTAAATAGGAAAACATTCGTGTTTCAACGAAATAAAAGTTCCTTTGTAAAAATACATTTTTTTTTGAATTTCGTATTTAAATGAATTATATTAACGACACGTACCCTGGGCGGATTTTCAAACCCATCGGTATCATAATCGAGAAATAGCGCAGTGTTCAAAGTACAAATGTTCTGAATTGCGCTGTTTATTTTCGGCTTGCCAACCATCACTTTATTCAACGATCAGATTCCGGGTTTTCGGTTTCAGAATTCGACATGGGGGTTGAATTATTTTTATATCATTAAAAAAGGCTTAGTACTACTGATTGTTTGTCAAGTTATTCGATTAACTATTTTATTAGGTTTAAAAAGATCAGAATTTTGTTTTAGAAACTTGTTCAAACTCATTTGAATAGTAAAAGGTGAATTAAAAATCCTGGTATCGATTGCCATACATTTTTCAAATAGTTCAGCCATAACTCCGTTTTCCGAAGCGTGCGGTGACTCAAATAACTTCCATTCGATTCCTCGGAAAAAAAAAATCACACAAGATAAGTCTATTCGGTTCAAAATTTTCCATTCCGAACATTTCTCTGAAATAATTGAAAAATGAAGGGGAATTGAGGGTAAAAACAGCCATTACTCCATTTTCCGATGCATGCGTCAGCCTTCATTCGATTTCTCGGAGCATATCACATATGATAAGTAACATTTGGTTCATAAAAATGTTCAAATCCGAAAAAGCTCTTTCTGAACTTTAAAAAAAAATTAGGAGAATTGAGAGTGAAACCGCCATAACTCAATTTTCCGAAGCATGCAGTGGTTCAAAAAGCCTCCATTCGATTTCTCGAATAAAAAATCACACAAGATAGGTCTCATGTAGTTCAAAATTTTTAAAGTCCAAACTTACTGTTTTCATAAATAAATGAAAAATATAGGGGAATTGAAGCAAAAATCAGCCATAGCTCTATCTTTCGAAGCGTTTGACAGCTCAAAAAGCCTTCATTTGATTTCTTGGAAAAAATAACAAAATATAGGTCTATTTGTACAAAATTTTCAAGTATAAATCATGGTTTTTTTCTGGATTGTTTACAAAATATAGGGGAATTAGGGGTTCAAAAGGCAGTAGATCTCCGTAAGTTTGTGTGGCGTCTGAAACTATGTTTAATCGATTCTCCGGACATTTTCACTAAAATAAAGCATTTTTTCATAGATGTGGTTAATGCAGGAGGGAAGATATTGAATTTCGTCGCGATTTATACACTATTTCCCCTATTGTGCGTTGTATCTTTTTCGAAAAATTCAAGATATTTACGGCTTCTGATTTTTTTGCTTTTTTGATATCTAATCATGTCTCTCTTATACTTTCCACATTTGAAAACGAAAATAGATATCAATTATTTGACATGGAATCGAGTGTTTCGAATTCCTATTTTTTTTAGTTTTTATTTTAAAGCACTGAGGTACAAGCTTAAAGTTTCAGATTCAGATTCAGAGCAAAATAAAAGATTTTAAATTCAAGTTAAGAGTTAAGTTTTGAACCTCAAATTCGGATTCTGTTACAAATTCAGATAATTAAAACATGTTCATATTCAACATTCCGATTAAAATATCTGCAATGTTGACAAATAAAAATTTAATCAGATTAGGTTTCACATTCAGATTAAAAAATTTTATTCTTAATTCGCCGTTTGACAAAAAAAAAAGAATGTATTTCATAATTTTTATGTACAATTGAGAACTCGAGAGTGTTTAAAAAAAAATGATCAGCTTCAGAATTCAGTTTCTTAATTCAAATTTACATGTCTGATATAAAATAGAAAATTCATGTGGCAATCCAACTATCAGTGTTATTCTAAGATGTAAACATCCAGGTAGATATCAGTTGAATAAAACAATATTCCGAGATCATTTTGAGGATTTTTCAAGATTTTTCCTTCTGTCTAGTAAATATTGTCATTTAGATTCTCTGTTAAGTTTGCCAGATTGCACGGTTTTATCCAGGTTTGCGCGTATATTTTGTATAAAATTTGGGAAAAGCCCAGATTTTGCCTGGGTTTATCCTCATTCTCGAATAAAATTTAAAAAAACAACAAATTGTGTTGTAAATTCTTTCAGGTTTCATAAAAAAAATGATGAAAAGTTTTTTGAAACCTAAAATACGATTTAAAACCTGCTGATAAATTCTGATGAAAAAAATCATTTCAACTTTATTTTCTTGATTTTTGATGGGTAATCCCAAGGTTTCGACCAAATTTTCCCGGATTTTTCCCGGACAATTTTGAAAACGAATGCCCGGATTTGGAAGGTTTTTAGATAAAATAGCCTGGATTTGTCCGGCTCGCATACATGCTGAAAAAAATCTGTCAACCTTTCGATGGTTTCATAGATGATATTTTTGCAGATATTTTAATATTTCAAATTTGCCTGATTACTTGCGTGAGATCAAAACATTAAATAAAAACCAGTGACATTCTCTGAATATAATTTCGCGTTTTTCCATACAAAATTTCAAATCAAATGATGAGTACTCAAATCTAATTTTTTTTATCTTCCAAATTTCTGTTATTCGTTTTGACCAAAAACGAAACTTTTTAGTAGACTACAAGGTTTTTTTTAAATTCGAACATAGTTGCAAAACGACACACTTTAATATGAAGAAAATAGAATTTCAATTTTCGTTAAATCCTACACTTTAAAATATAACGAAATATAGAAACTCAACAAAAGTTTATCAATCGCAAAAATATATGTTAAAAAAAACTAAATAGTAAAATATGATAAAGAATGTTACCCTTACACAATAAACAATTTTAATGGAAAGGGTAAATGATACTACTTTTGCTCATTACAAGATTGAATTATCCTGCAAAAAAATTGCATTATTTATCAACTTTTGAGTTTCATGAGGAAAAAACAGAAGAGTTTTGCTTAGCTTGATTGACTTCTCACATTAGACTGAGTCGAATTGGGGTCATTTTTGAATTTCCCAAACCCTTGGGTCTAAAATAAGAATACCAGAATTGTTTCAGCACGTTTCCGGGCCGGACAAATCCGGGCAATTTTATATAAAAACCTGGAAAAATACGGGCATTTGAAAGTTGACGACAAAAAATCCGGGCAATATCTGTACAAATTTTGTCAAAACCAAGAAATTGCTCAACAAAAATCAAGAAAATAAATGAAACAAAAAAATGTTTTTTTTTATCAAATCTCTTTGACAGATTTTAACTTGTATTTTAGCCTTCCATTAATGATTATTTCTATAAAACTTGCGGGAAAAAATTGGTTTTGGAGGAAAAAAAATTACAACATAATTTGCTTCTGTCTTAAATTAAATATCTGGGCAAACCCGGATAAAACCGGGCATTCTGGCAACCTTAATCAAAAAGGTTCGCTTTGGTTCAAAACTCAACCATGGTTTTGGCAGAGTTTTTAAGTTATTGAGCGAAAAATGTCCCTTAAAGAATTTTTCATATTTAATTTTTGGCATTTCGGCGAGTTGTGAAAATTCAAGGTAGAATATTTAGAAAGAACATGAAAGTATTATAGGTGGAAAGATCAACCTATAATACTTTCATGTTCTTTCTAAATATTCTACCTTGAATTTTCACAACTCGCCGAAATGCCAAAAATTAAATAAGAATATATCCCGGCGGCGATAAAAATAAGATAACAGTTAAAGAATTTTTAAATTGGCACAAAAACCAATAGCAGGTTCCGCCCCAAAGAAGAAACAAGAATTATGTTGATTTTTCATTACAAAATGAATTTTCCCATATTAATTCAAAATTCAAATTTACTCATGTAAACGAAACTAAAAAATTCAGTAAAAAAAAATCATGGATGAGTTTTGAATCAGAGCAAAGCTTTTTAGACTTTTTAGGTTTAAGAAATTCAAAAATGACCCCAAATCTTCTCAGACGAAAGTGAGAAGTCAATCAAGCTAAGCTAAGCCGTTTTAATTAATTTTTTACTTTGAATGAAGAAAAGACAGGAAACTTACAAGTTTGCAAGAGTAGAAGAAAAATCAGTTAGTCAACCAAATTTGCTCCATTTTCTGAATCGAGCGTTTTATATTATATTTTTTTTAGAAAAAGTCAATAATGTCCTTATTTAACTGTTGAAAATTTTACTATGCAAATTCAGCTTTCTATTTTCCTTAAAACTTTGCAAGACAAAGTTTAACAAACTAATCTTTAACCATATGTTTGATAAATCGAAAAGTTACACAAAAATTTGGAGGTCTCTCTTTGTTTTTTTTTTGTTCAGATAAATTGATGCCTTATGATACATGCAATAAAAATTCTACCTTTTTTTTCAATTGCATCCTGAAAAAAATCCTAGTACTATGATTATCGTTTCATGGATAATGAAGATCGTGAAGGAATCAAAAGGGGGAAATTCAGTAATTCATCGTGCTAAATTTTGGCAATCACTGCACAAACATTTACTTATTTTGCAGTAATTAAATAACCAAAAGCTCATGAGATGATTTTGGAATTTTATTTAACTGTTTTACAAACTTGGAGTTATTCAAACGAAGTATCTTTTAATTGATCCCCGATTCGTTTAAACAACAAATTGATTTCATTTAATTTTTTATTATAATTTTTTTCTCCAATGAAATAATTTCATTTCGATCTTAAGTTTCGAACTTTTATTGTTGACATTCGATTTGTCGGTAGTAAAATTTTTCTATGATAACTTAAACAAGTTTCCATTTTATTGTTATGTTGGCATTGATTTAAAAAGTTATTAATTCTCTTTAAAATATTCTGGTCTTTCTCCTTAGGATTTTTTTATTCGGTTTGCTTAATATCTACGTGTTTTGGTCTTTTGAATAATATTTTAAACATTTTAACCTTCAAAACACTCATCTTTAGACGTTTAAATTTATTCTATTTGAATTTTCATTCTGATGCATGGAACTTTTTCATATAAAGTTTTGCTCTGTTTTTCAAAATCTTTTATACAGTTTATTTTTACTATCGGAATTTTTTTTGGATAATTATTATTCAAAGCCAGATATTTTTCATATGACGAATCAATTTTTGTTTCAGGATACATCCTGCATTTGAGAAAAGTCATCCCAGCTTTTACAAAATAAAGAAAAACGACACAATTGACAAAAATGGTGAAATTGTCGAAAATATCTAATTGACAAAATTGTGAAAATGGACAAAATTGACAAAAAAAAACAAAATTCTCAAAAATGACAAATTCTACGAAATCGACTAAATCGACAAAAGAAAAATTTATAAAATTGACCAAACTGTCAAAAATGACAAAATTGACATATCGGAAAATTTGACAAAAATGTAAAAATTGACAAAAGTGATAAAATTTACTAATTTGACCGAAATATTAAAATTGGCAAATTTGAAAAATGATGAAATCAACATAATGAGTCAACATGACAAAAAACACAAAATTGATAAAACAAAAAATTTTCAAAAATTAAAAATATTGTAAGTTGTCAAAAATGATGACAAAAATGACAATAACAAAAAAATTCACTTTTGTCATTTGTGTCAATTATGATTATTTTGTCAGTTTCATTTACTTTGTCAATTTTGTAAAATTACTCAGTTTTAGCAACGTGGTCAGTTTTGTCACTTTTGTATTTTTTTTTTAATTTTGTCAGTTTTGTCAAATTCTTAATCTATTACATTTTTTTTTCATTTGGTTTATTTTGTCTTTTTTTTTTCAATTCTGTCGATCTTATCATTTTTTAAAATTTTGTCATGTCAATGTCGTCATATTTTTCAAATTCTTCAGTTTTCTATTGATGTTAATTTTGTCAATTTGGTCAATTTTATCATTCACGTTAATATCGTAATTTTTTATCTTATTTGTCCATTTTGTGAATTTTTCGTTTTTTTCAGTTTTGCTTATTTGTGTTTTTTTTTTATTTTCTTAAATCTATCGATTTTAAGAAAAAATCATGCAATTTTCAAATGTGATAAAATTGAAATTTAAATGTTAAATTGACAAAATCAATTGTTAATTCGGCTGATTTCACTAGTGTACAAAATTTAAAAAAAAAATCGTGAACTTCATTGGCTGACCTATATTTTTGAATCTCAGTAGAATAGTTTTTGAGTTATACTCGAAATATGAAATTTTGGAAAAATAAAAAAAATACTTGTACTCAAATTTGAATATCTCGGCAGTCTAACAGTAATTCGTTTTTTTTTATATGAAAGATGAATAAACTAGCCATCGATCACCTGAATTTCGATTTTGCGAATGGTCATCAGTATTGTTGAAATTAGTGACTTTATGATTTTGATTCAACGAAAGTTTCAGACTCAAACGTAACATTTAAAAAAATCTGATTTTCTTTTGTTCTTAAAGAACAATTCAAAACAAAGATTTCAAGTGGTTATTTATCGAAATTGGTTGAAAAATTCAGAAGTTATGGTTACTTTACCATAACAGTAATTTATGCATTTTTGAATAATTTAAATT
This sequence comes from Uranotaenia lowii, assembly GCF_029784155.1. Lineage (NCBI taxonomy): Eukaryota > Metazoa > Arthropoda > Insecta > Diptera > Culicidae > Uranotaenia > Uranotaenia lowii. The sequence continues at coordinate 23,777,360 of NC_073693.1, forward strand.
TGAATTTTGATCATACGCTAAAACGATATTCAGATGATCGATAGCTAATCAATTCCCCTTTAATATCCAAAAAAAGATTTCGAATTAGTGCTAGGCAGTCTGAGATATTTGAATTTGAATACAAGTACTTTTTATATTTTTCCAAAATTTCTTATTTGGAGCATAACTTAAAAACTGATTTTTTTTTAATTTCATTTTCGAATTGAGCGCCCGATTTCAAATATAAAGTAATTTTCAGTTTACTTAGTTCAAAAATTCTGTAAACTAATGTTATTGGACCGCATCGTATTTTACTCCAGGGATTGTATTTTACCCAAATATGTTTTCACTATACTCGTTTTCTTCTCTTCAGAGGTCAAGCCGGATAGTCGTTTAATTATTTGAAACACATGGTTCGGCATTTTTTTTTTCAATTGTATTCTTAATTTTTATTTTAAAGTTACTATATGCTGTAACTCCATAAAAAGTTCATTAAGATTTAAGTTATTTAAAAAAAATCATAGAAATGGATGATGCAGGATATTTCAGGATCCAGAAATTTAAAAAGCACAAATGAAATGCAAATGAAGTTATTCATATGAAAATTTTGGTCAATTTCAAATACTTTTATATCCTATATACAATTTTTTTTTATGTTCAAATAATTTTGAAATTACATCGTTAGAAATCCTTTTATTATAATTTGATGATTTAGCATTGAGAAAACTATCTGATTCTTATGATTTTGTATAATATTCACATATAATTAACAGACTGTAAGAAAGGCATTGTCAGGTTTATTAAATCAGTTTTTTTTTTCAAAATCATTTTTTAACCATCAGACTTTTTTGGATAATTTAAATTCTTAGCCAGAGGTTTTTCAAATGATTAATACTTTTTTTCAGGATACATCTGGTTTTTTTTTTTATTTATTTGATCATTGGGATTTTAACATCTATGGGGTCATTCATCCTTCACATAGTATTTTATTAAAAAGTTATCCCAGCTTCTAAATATTTAGAATTTAAAATTATCCAAATCTAAAACAATAATATTGAAAAACTCTTATCCCTAACACTTCTATTAAGTTTAAGTGATAAATGAAGTTATGTAAGATAATTCACGTCGAAAAATGATTTTTACTCTTTTTATGGGAGGATGTTTTAATTGGTGAACAGAACTATTGCAAAAATATACATCTAAGCATGTTTTCCTGCAAAAATATTGTGCGAATTTTTTTTCTAGTTATTTTATGAGTATTTTCGTCAAACGCAGCTAATGAAGCTTCTGATTTGCTTAAGATCGTACATTTTGTGGATTTATAAAAAACCGAATTTTGACATATTTTATAATTTTGACTATTTTGACAACTCAGAAAATTTTGACAATTTTTAAAACTTTAACAATTTTGACCACAATTTTAACAATTTTAACAATTCTGACAATTTTGATAATTTTGACAATTTTAACAATTTCAACAATTTTGACAATTTTGACAATTTTGACAATTTTGAAAATTTTGACAATTTTAACAATTTTGACAGTGTTGACAATTTTGACAATTTGGATAATTTTGATAATTTTGACAGTTTTGAGAAATGTGACAATTTTGACAGTTTTGAAAATTTTGACTATTTTGACAATTTTGACAATTTTGACAATTTTGACAATTTTGACAATTTTGACAGTTTTGACAATTTTGGCAGTTATGACAATTTTGACATTCTCGTTTATTTAGGACCTTTTTTGGCATTCAGGTCCGTCTGACAATTTTGGCAATTGCGACAATTTTGACAATATTGAAACTTTTGACAATATTGAAAATTTTGACAATTTTGACCATTTTAACAATTTTGTCAATTTCGTCAATTTTGCCAGTTTTTACAATTTTGACAACTTCGACAATATTGACAATTTTGATCATTTTGACAATGTTGATAATTTTGACAAATATGACAATTTTGTCAATTTTGCTGATTTTTGCAATTTTGACAATTTCAACAATATTTGTAAATTGTGACAATATTGGTAAATTGTGACAATTTTGACAATTTTGTCAATTTGGAGAATTTTGAAAATTTTGACAATTTTGACAATTTTGTCAATTTTGTCAATTTTACAATTTTGACATTTTTGACAATTTCGACAATTTTTTGCCACTTTTAATTTTGTCGCTGAATTTTTAGTGATTTAGTGAACCTAAAGTTAGATTGATAATCTAGGATAATTTGAATGAAGATTCCGACATTCTGAGCTTTGTACCTTCATATCACGCAGGACTCACACATGAGAGCTCAGTTTTTATTTCAAATTCCTTACAAACGCCTTGATTCAATACTTTGAAAAATTACACGTTCCCAAAACAAATCCTCTCTTCTAAACTTACGACCAACAAGTGACAGGAAGTCAATTATCATCTTTCCACTTAGCCTGATTACACAAACGTTCACTTTTCTTGCTTCAAGAATTGTCGGAAAATTAAATCAAATCAATTTCCAAACCCTTTTTCGGGCATGGTTCGGTGACAAAAACTAAGATTTTTCCCTGTTCTATTTTGTTGCCTTCACCAATCTCGGTAGATACTTGTTGGTCTCTCTAAATTGGTTCGTTACCGGGATTTTTGTTTTTGTTTGTTCTCAGTGTTGTCTCCCGTTTTTCCACCCGGAATGGATGGATGGACGACTAATCCTTTTTTTTCTCTCGATTTTTCCTTGTCCCGATTCTTTGCCCTAAGCAAAGTGGTAGAAGATTTATGGTTCAATTGAGTTTCCTCCTTCAGCGCTCTCAGGAAATCCAGGGGGTGTAATGGATTTGTCCCGTAACGACAAAAAAAAAAATCAAAACGACACGTAGACTACGGTTGGTTGTAAAACAATTGACACAATTTAGCCATCATAATAAGAACGGGTTTTCCGCGACTTTATTTTCTGTTTTTGTTTTCCTTGTTAGGTTCGTTGCGTGACTTTTTGTGAGAAAATGTTCCGCTTTTCCTTAACTGCCTTCTGAGGAAAGCGTGGGAAAAACTGAACCAAAACCCCCATCATAATCATCATCACAGCCATCGGCTAATGGAGTTCTTAACGTTTCTATTTTCGTTCTCGTTTCAGGTGAGGATTTTCTCGAACTGAAGGTAATCGAATCAAAATTTTTCATGGTGAAAGATTTCCTACCGAGGGGAAGTGACCTCGTCCACAACACATTTTTTATTCAAATTGCGATTATTGGTAACTAACAACAATTTAACGCGCCTTGGCACGCAAACTTAAGTGGTAAGTGGTACCGTTTCTAGCTGGAGTTTGTCAGACGATTTTGGGAAGGATTTGAATTGATTCATTGATCATTGGAGTGTAGGAAGGTTATGATTGGTAGGAACAAGCATTATGAAGTTTAATAAAAATCAGCGAACAGAAAATCAAGAAACATTCAAATTAAACGGCTAGAGTCTTGAAACGTTGTTCTAATTTCTGAATTTTAAGTCAATTTTGACAAATTTGAAAATTTTGACTACTTCACAGTTTAAACGATGTTGATAATTTTTTCAATTTTTACGATTTTGACAATTTTGACAATTACGACAATTTTGTTAATTTGACAATTTTGAAAATTAAGACATTTTTGACAATTTTGAAAATTTTTACAATTTGACAATTTTGACAATTTTGACAATTTTGACAATTTTGACGATTTTGACAATTTTGACAATTTTGACAATTTTGACAATTTTGACAATTTTGACAATTTTGACAATTTTGACAATTTTGACAATTTTGACAATTTTGACAATTTTGACAATTTTGACAATTTTGACAATTTTGACAATTTTGACAATTTTGACAATTTTGACAATTTTGACAATTTTGACAATTTTGACAATTTTGTCAATTTGTGTCAATTTGTGTCAATTTTGTCAATTTTGTAAATTTTGTCAATTTTGTCAATTTTGTCAATTTTGTCAATATTGTCAATTTTGTCAATTTTGTCAATTTTGTCAATTTTGTCAATTTTATCAATTTTGTCAATTTTGTCAATTTTGTCAATTTTGTCAATTTTGTCAATTTTGTCAATTTTGTCAATTTTGTCAATTTTGTCAATTTTGTCAATTTTGTCAATTTTGTCAATTTTGTCAATTTTGTCAATTTTGTCAATTTTGTCAATTTTGTCAATTTTGTCAATTTTGTCAATTTTGTCAATTTTGTCAATTTTGTCAATTTTGTCAATTTTGTCAATTTTGTCAATTTTGTCAATTTTGTCAATTTTGTCAATTTTGTCAATTTTGTCAATTTTGTCAATTTTGTCAATTTTGTCAATTTTGTCAATTTTGTCAATTTTGTCAATTTTGTCAATTTTGTCAATTTTGTCAATTTTGTCAATTTTGTCAATTTTGTCAATTTTGTCAATTTTGTCAATTTTGTCAATTTTGTCAATTTTGTCAATTTTTTCAATTTTGTCAATTTTGTCAAATTTGTCAATTTTGTCAATTTTGTCAATTTTGTCAATTTTGTCAATTTTGTCAATTTTGTCAATTTTGTCAATTTTGTCAATTTTGTCAATTTTGTCAATTTTGTCAATTTTGTCAATTTTGTCAATTTTGTCAATTTTGTCAATTTTGTCAATTTTGTCAATTTTGTCAATTTTGTCAATTTTGTCAATTTTGTCAATTTTGTCAATTTTGTCAATTTTGTCAATTTTGTCAATTTTGTCAATTTTGTCAATTTTGTCAATTTTGTCAATTTTGTCAATTTTGTCAATTTTGTCAATTTTGTCAATTTTGTCAATTTTGTCAATTTTGTCAATTTTGTCAATTTTGTCAATTTTGTCAATTTTGTCAATTTTGTCAATTTTGACAATTTTGACAATTTTGACAATTTTGACAATTTTGACAATTTTGACAATTTTGACAATTTTGACAATTTTGACAATTTTGACAATTTTGACAATTTTGACAATTTTGACAATTTTGTCAATTTTGACAATTTTGACAATTTTGACAATTTTGACAATTTTGACAATTTTGACAATTTTGACAATTTTGACAATTTTGACAATTTTGACAATTTTGACAATTTTGACAATTTTGACAATTTTGACAATTTTGACAATTTTGTCAATTTTGACAATTTTGACAATTCTGACAATTTTGACAATTTTGACAATTTTGACAATTTTGACAATATGGCAATTTTGAAAATTTTCACAATTGATCAATTTTGACAATTTTGACAATTTTACAGTTTAGACAATTTTGACAATTTTGACAATTTCGACAGCTTAGACAATTTTGACAAATTTGACTATTTGGTCAAATTTAACAATTTTGACAATTTTGACAATTTTGACAATTTTGACAATTTTGACAATTTTGACAATTTTGACAATTTTGACAATTTTGACAATTTTGACAATTTTGACAATTTTGACAATTTTGACAATTTTGACAATTTTGACAATTTTGACAATTTTGACAATTTTGACAATTTTGACAATTTTGACAATTTTGACAATTTTGACAATTTTGACAATTTTGACAATTTTGACAATTTTGACAATTTTGACAATATAAACAATTTTGACCATATTGCCAATTAAGACATATTGACATTTTGACAATTTCGCCTATTTTCACTTTTTTGACTATTTCGATAATTTTGACAAATTTATTATAAAAAGTAAAATGTTAAAATTATTTAATCGTGTCAATGAGCCATTATTTTGGAGCCTTGCGTTTAAAAGGTGAATTCATTAACTTAATTTAAGACAGATTGGACTTTTTGGTGTAAATTCTTCTAGAAACCACTTGAAATCAATGACAACCTCTTTAGTAATGATTTGGTAACGACAATTGACAACAACAACAAAAACAACGAACCATCAACAGCAGCAACGACAAAGTGACAAAGTGCAAGCACATGTTATTCCTCTCCGCTTACGTAGAATGGCAACAACAACAACAATAACATGATATTCCAATCTTCAGCCTCCTTCTTTCCTTCTTCTAGTGTGTCACTCGTATATGATCTCCGGTTAAGCGCCTCAGCTATCCTTAGCTTAACGATCGTTGGGCTCTCGAATTCTCTCCATCATCGCTTCATAGGACAAAGGGTTCGATCCTCGGACGGGAATAAAATCACTTACAGAAGCAGCAATCTCAGCAGGGCACACGTGTTGCGTTTGGCGACAACGACGATCTTTTGGGTTGTGTCTTTGAGTGGGTTCTGCTGCCGAGATCATTGCTGCGGTATGTTCCTTTTCTGTGCCCTGCCCTCGTAACTGACTGTTGTTGTTACAAATCTTAGGCGGGATGAAATTTGAACCCCCGGGAAGAATGTCGCATTTAGTCGTTGCTGCTGCTGTTTCTGCTCAATTTTGTATCGGAATTTGATGTTGTGTAACTCTAATTTCCATGACGATACCTCTAGCCACTTGAGTGTATCGACAAAGCTGGGCACAAAATGTCAACTCTTTACATTTATGTAGGTTATGAATGTGAGGAATTCATCAGCTGGAAATTCTCATCTGACGGTTCTGTAGGAAGCAGTGAACATAAAATATTAATTTTTTTAGGATGAATTTGACAGCTGTAGATGGGTTTCCGTCAAAGAGACTTTTCTTATATGATGCTTGCACTTATGAATTATGTTCATATGTTTCATAGAAAGACTTGCGTCCTTCATTTTTCTTAACGTAATCTCTGTTACATGTAAACATTCATTGCAGAGATTACTACGGCCAGGCCAACCATGTGGCCGCAAAAGATACCGAAACAAGGGAAGGAAAAAAGCGTTGAGTTCCCTGCCAAACAATTGATAAAGGTTTTCATAAGAATAATTTATAAGATTCATAAGAATGATTTTTACATATGATGTTTTGCCCAACAACGTGCGAAAAAATTACTACATGATTATTCATTTTTAAGTTTTCATTTGTTACTATATGATTATTATATAGCCAAAAGAGTGAGCTAATTTTTTTCTATGAAACCTCTAGAAACAAAATATGGAATTTGCTTTTATCGAAAGTTAAAATTTTTAGAATTTGTTTAAGAGTCTGGTAGGTCGAAGCTTTCTTTTTAAGCTATTCTTCAACTTATTAAAAAAAAACATATTCTATGCTCAAATCATACAAATCCAATCTTCCAAACTCTTTTGCAAATTTTAAGAATTAAACCTTTGAAGAAAATAAATAAAAATTTTCAAAAAAAAAGCAGTAAACGATAACAAATTATCGGATCAAATTTACTCGATGCAAACTTCAACTAAATTTATGATTTCAGTTTGAAATTCAGCTTTCAAAAACTTCAATATCAATATTGTTAATCAATACACCGAGCAAATATAGAACTTTGTGCAGATTTTTTAGGTGAAGATCAGATAAACAATGTTTTTTTTAACAGGAATTATTTGTCATAAAGAATCAATTCCATGATGTATATCCTGTGGGTAATTTTTTAAAATATAATTTGGGATATTTTGCATAAAACAAAACATAGAAAATTAACTCAAATTCAATTTTATATCTGTGATTTTCAGCTGAATTGTGAATTCTGATTAAAGAAAAACAAATCTGGAAATGGACAAGCAAATTTTTATGTTCATGTTCTCTTGAATTCTTTTACAATTTTATGCTGATTGAAAAACTCGTTCACTCATTCCTGAATTTTAAATCTGAATACTGAACCTGAATTCAAAAATTGAACTGTTTCCAAATGTCTGCACCATTTCTGAAATGTACAAAAAATACGATTTCCAAATCTTAATTGCACATCAGAATTTTATGAGTCAAGTTCTAGAGCCATCATTCATGAATTTTTTATTCATATTTTGTATCGCAGGTTTATTCTTAATTCATTTTTTCAATTACAGACCCCGTTCGTTTTTGGCAACATGCTCGTACATTTTGTGTTGCCAAAATCGAACGGTTTTTTTTCTGAAACTTTTTTCTTTTATTTTTACAAAATAACTATTTTTATTATCATTAACGTTATTATAAGTCAATTTCCGACCATTTTTAGAATTTTTATAGTTTTTTTTCTCAGACTTTTGATGCATTTTGCACTACTTTTGTTTTGTTTATAATCTTTGTTTTTTTTGTAATTTTTGCTCTTTTTGTCATTCGTCATCATTTTTAAGATGATTTTGACATTTTTAGTCTTTTGTTTGTATTTGTTTTTGATTTTCATAAATTTTTCATCTTTTTGTAACTTTTGAGTACTTTATAAATTTTTTTAAAAACTTTTGTATTTGTTGATGTATTCTATCACCATTTCTGGTCGTTAAAACGTTTTTTTTATGTTTGTCTAAATTATATTGTTCCGGTTATAGAGAAAACTAAAAGATAATGTCGCTTCTAAAAACCGTTCGATTTTGGCACATGTGCCAAAATCGGATGTTGCCAAAATCGAATGTTGCCAAAATCGAATGTTGCCAAAAACGAACGGGGCCTGTATTTACTTTTCATCTGTATTGTGATTCAGAATTTAAATGTGAATTTCAAATGATGAATCTGAATTCGAGTTTTCAATTTTGGATCGCCACTTAAAAGCTTTTAATGTTTAAATATTGTTTTAGAATAAAGGTTGTGTTTGTGTTATAAAAAAAAAATCTTTTTTTCATATTCGGAAAATTATTATTAATATACTGAAAATCCAAATGATTTTCGAAAAACATGATTCAAATTTGACATGAAATGCAAAACCGAATCAGGATTTCAAAGCAGCTTTTCATACCTTATTTCTTTTGATTATCATGATGAAAATCAGGAATCCTAAACTTGATATAAAATCAGAAATACGAAAATATGTAGAAATACAATTTTGGGTATGGGAATATAGAATCAGAACCTCCAGATTGGGTTTTATTTGAAATTTGATATTCAGATCTGAATTTCTACGATAAGGTTGCCAGATTGTCCGATAAATAATATAAATATACCCGGATATTTAATATAAAATTTGAAAAAAATCAGGTCTGCCCCTTTTGCCGGATTTCATTGAAAAAGCCGCAGCATTATCATTTTAAATCAAACATTAAAAAACAAATTGAGTTGTAAAATATTTTTTATTCATGTGTACAAAATATTTGGAGCAAGTTTAAAAAAAATAATCAGGAAGGGTTTTTTCATGTTTTTTTTTCATGATTTTTTATGAGCAATTCCTAAGTTTTGATCAAAATCGCCCGATATTACCTGGATTTTGGTAGAAAATTTTGAAATCAAATACCTCGATTTTGTCTGGTTTTACATAAAACAGCCCGGATTTGTTCGGCCCAGATACGTGCTGAAAAAAATTCTGACTACCTTAGTCTATGAACAAGTGAGAAAATTTTGAAAAACTGTAGCAAAATTTTGAACTTGGGATGGGTTTTTGAGGTTTCGGCATTAATTTTTAATCTAGATTGTTTTTCTTGAATATATTTGCTCTATTATCATAATTTGATTATGCTTGCTTTTTGGGGGGGGGGATGGTTTAACCCTCAAACCCCCCCCCCCCCCCCACCCCTTTCCTACGGTCATGTTGATATTTTTTTCTGGTTGAATGGGTGGAATCGGCTATTATTTGACGAAATGGCAAGCATTTCGAATTGAGTGTTACACAGCAAAAAAAAGTATTGTTATATTACATCAAATACCTGCACATTATTAGAGTCGCAAATGTTAATTAATATTATATCGTCTTGATGTTTCCGGCTGTTTAGAATCATTGAGTAATTTATTTACCGCTCATGCAAGTGGCTCGAATTTCCTAAGAATGAAAAATAATGAAATTATATTTGAAGTCTTTGCTTTGCTTACATTTTTATTGTATTTTGGTAATACTTACAAGCCAAACAAATACAGCTGAGTTCCATAATCTGTTTTTTACTTGTTGAAACGAATAAAATTTCAACGTCAATTGAGGACTTCTTGATGCAATATCGCATAGAAAGTTGTGATATTACACTACACGACGTATTCGCATTGTATCGTTTAGATGTATGCAACAGAATAAGATGCCACAGAAATCACTTATACTACATCATCTCCAGAAATAACATCGTCAATCGTTACATTATTTTTTGCTGTGTACGGTCGCACTGTGGGGCAGAACCAAAAAATTAGTGACAAAACCCCATTTTACATTTTTTGGATAAAACATTTGATATTTATAATATGGAAAACTATATTGATAACGCATCTCAAGTCTATAAAGAATTTTGAAAAATTTGATTTTTCGAGCAACTTACTTGGTAGGAGAAGTTAAGGTTAATAGTTTTTGAAGAATGAGAAAAAAAAGTTAGCTCTAAAGTTCTGTGAATATTAATCTGTTCAAAATAAACGTTAACCAAATATATCAATTTCTTTGAAATTTCATGAATATTTATAAATTTTGAAGATATGAAATTTACAAAATAAATGGTCCTAGTTATAGCAAGAATAGTTTGACATAAAAACGCACGGATTTTCACCTTTTTCTCAAAGTATTGTTTTTGGCAGAATTCTACGTTGAATTACACATTTATCTAAAGTACTAAGTACTTAATGAAAAAAACAAAATGAAGTTGCTAATATGTGCTAACTAAGAAGTTGTTCAATATTTTGTGAGGCATGATTTTTGTATTTTTTCGTTTTTTGAATGGAAGCTTTCGGTTATGTGTGGGATCTGTTTGAAAATTACAAATAGCCGTAAAATAATATTTTTTGATTTTCACTTTTATAACTAAAAAATTCAAACTGAATCCATTTTCTGCGTAATTAAAGGTATAATTACTGAGCTAATGTTTTCGTTATTAAAACCTTTTCTATTTTGTTTTACCTTAACTATTGAAGGGCATAAAATAACCTGCATTTTATTGTAAACAGCGTTATGCACAGCTTTTTTATAAATCATTTTTCGCATTTAAGTTTTTTTTTTAATTTTATACTTGTATTTTTTGCAGAAATCGAGGTAAACTTTTAAAAATACTCAGTGAGAGAAGTAGTTAGCTATCCAGATCTAAAGAAGATTCAAGGAAAGGTTCAATATAGCGCCCATGCAATAATTACTCTGGGGACTTTAAATTTTTTCCTGATGGAAATAGTATCTGTACAAAGAATTTACGTTTATATACTGAAATTATGTGTGAAAGGTATTAGAAATGCAGATATACATAAGCCATAAAACGGCTACATTTTTTCTGTTTTAAGCCTTATTTTTCTTTTACACTGAATAAGGTTAACAAAAGATCGTAGCAAAATAATTCTATTTTGAATGCAAAACAACAAAGAAATGAGTTTAGTTTTAAACATAAAATTATAAAAAAGTAGGATAAATTTCAATGATTTTCAAATTTTTACACCTTTAATATTTTATAACATGTGTTATTTCTAGCCAGCTGGCCACCCGGTCAGCAACGATCCACAAGTGCCAAAATCGAGGCCACAGGCCGTCTCTGTCTGTGCGACAAGTTTTCGAAAAGCCCACGCCTTTAAAATTCCTTTTTCCATTCCATTCCATTCGAATTTAATATTACCACAGTTTTTCCCAAAGGGGGGCAAATTCTTTCTAAGTGCTGTAAGCAAAAGTAAGTTCTACATTTATCTTAAAAAGTAAGTTTACTAAAGTAATTCTTATCAATAGAAAGCCTGGAAAAATCCTATTGAACCTGATAAGAGCGGTTATGAAAATCGTTAAAACCTGAAAAGAAAAGATAAGAAAAGATTTATTAAAAAAATTCTTGTTTTGCCTGAAAATCATTAAATAGATTCAACTTTTGATTTTCGGTGAGTATGGAAGAAATTTTGATGGAACTGGATGTTTTTTGGAAACATCAAGTCATACAGTTGAATGAAAAATCGTGTTTTTTTTAACAAAACTCAAAGAAAATTGTTTGGAGAGAAGAAGAAAAAAATAAAAAATATTATAGGTACTAGATATCAGGCTGAGGAGGCTGATAATCTGTTGCTGTAATTCAGTCGGTGTTCATGACGATTGACACGATGAATGGCTTAATATACAAAAAAGACTGTCTTCAAATGCGACCGTTTTCCTTGTATATGACTAAAATAGGTCCTACAAAGTTTGTACTCTGTTTCAGCTGAATCTGGAATCGTGCCATTTGGCAAAAACTATGGTGGAGTGATGAATAGTCAAATATGTTGTATTTGTGACGAAAGTGAACAAACGGCTAAATTTGCCATAACTTTTACCAAATTAAAAAATTTGAATGGTTTTCAAGGTCAAGTTTCCAAAAATTGCTTTGATTTGAAAAAAAAAAACGGTTTTTGCATAGCACACATTATCTGGTATAGACGTGCGTCATAGATGGCGCACGTGGTGCCTAAAATTGCAGTAGAAAACTTGAAGTTACTCTCGGGTCCTTCCAGGGACACACATAAAATGCTTCTGTTGACTCTCCTTGAGCAATTGGTGGTTGTAAAACTTATGACGTTGGTTAAGGAAAACCCTGTAGAAAGTTTTAGTAGCGAATATTGTCGAATACATGGTCCACAGTGATAACTCAAAATTTTAAAACTTGGCACTCAGTTCTACCTGGTCGAATCCGACCAATTAAGCTTCAAACTTCAAAACAGAAGTAATCATTTGAATATGTTGGCATAAATTTGATCAGCACCTGGTTTTGATTTATTCAGAAACAATTTGGAATGTATTTTCCCTGTTGACAACGAACCAATGTGTGTGTATGTATCCAATTTCGAGTAGGGTTGTCATTTGGCCAAGAAACAACAACGCGGGGGACCACACACCAGAGAGCAGATCAGCACCAATCAGTGCAGTCGAAAACATAACAAGTCGTGAATACTTACAGAATAACGCATGTGTCCCCTCCCTCACTTTTGGTTGTAGTTTGAAGGTTCTTTCTTGGGATAACTTCCAGCAAATCAGAACCTTAGAACTAACCGTTTAAGAGTTGAGCCAGGAACTGGCAGGCAGAGTTGGGGGAAGAAAAAGGCAAAACCGACTGTCGACATTCGGTCACACAGCAGAATCAGCCCGTTTCAAGCCGTTTGGTCGTTTGTCTGCAATGTTGCATTTGTCAAATTTCTCGAATTTGATTTAGGAGAGTTACGACTGTGCGCTGCGGCGCGCAGATTTGCCCTCAAACTGCACCTGGTTCGTGGCTGATTGGAACAACACGTTTGTCCCCATTCATTTGGAAACGTCCGTCGCCAAGTCTCTAATCTCTCGGGCATCTAATCCCTGGGCTTAAAGTTTCCCTTTTGCTAAGCTAAAGCCGCTGTTAAATCCTCACCACACATCTGCGTAAGTCAGCGTACAAATATTCTGCGCTCTTGTTGACCGTGCAGGGTCTCCAGGGAACAAACATGGCAACTAACTAAAACATTATTCTACCGCTGCTCGGAAAAGGTTGCAACTTCTTGTCGGCTGGGGCTGAAGCTGCTCTGAGGTGGTGACACTCCTATTGCATTTATCATTCCGACCGAGAGCTACAACACACTAGATACTGGGTAGAGAACGAATGGTGCGTCGATGGCCAACAAACGCGGTTGGCGCAGTTTGTTAGGATTTTTTTTCACATAAAAGAACGTAGTAACTTCATTCGCAAATTCTAATCTCAATTTCAACTATCGTCGTCATCTGGATAACGTTCCAAATCACAGTAGAAGATTTTTGCTGACCCAACAGCTGTAACAACGAATTATGACTTAGAGGCTCTTCTCGGTTCCGCCTGAAAAGTTTTTGACTCAGTATTTTTCTGATTTAATAATTTTTCAGAACTTTACAATGGACAAAAATATTTATTTTCATCTTCCACTAGGTGATCCCATACGAACTTCGTTCCACTAGCAACTGTTATCAACTTTGACATTGACACCGTGGCGTTCAAATCTTATGACCAGCGGTCATGAGATTGAATCTCACAACATACATTTCTCTGGGCTGGTTGTGTGCATTTGTAAAACGTTATCCATCATATCTTGGAATGCTGTACGCGAGAGTAGCAGCGAAAAGAGTCATGTCGAACTTTAAAAATCAGCCATAAACTTTTTGTTGAATGGCCCAAAAAAAGATATCTGAGATAAATTTCACTACAATACTACAATCGGACCTAATTAAGAGGTGCTTCAAAGCACTGAAAGTTTCAATTTTCTGATCCTCAAAAATCATCAAAGGACCAAAGGAAAATCGAAATTTGAATGTTGATTCCAACTATCTTTAAAATTCTTAGAATGTCCAGACATGGTGTTATTTCTTAATACTTTTTTGCCAAAAATTTACTGTCGAGAACATTTTTAGAACGCCGCACATAGGAGTACTCTATGGGAAAAGTTGGCCAAAATCTGTTTTTCTCTTTAAAATGATTAAAAATCTTTTTTTCGTTGTTTTCAAGTGCACACAACTCATTTTTAACCAAAATTTCAGGTTTCATTTGTGTGATGCGTGAAATTTTTCCCGGTGGAAGATCAACGTAAACACTAATTTGTACAAAAATAATATAAGTTTGTTCGAAAACATTGCACTTTTTTTTTAGCTTCTCTACTACATGTGTTTATCAAGAAATAATCGTAATTTCAGCCACATTTCATATTAAAACTGAAGATTTGTAGAAGACATTTTGTTCATAGTCATATTATTCTTCATGTTACGCATCCAGTATTTGTACGTGTTTACGCCAAATTTTGGAAGACTAAATTTATAATTTTGAAACTTCAAAGTTTCGAGTAATGCCATTACGAATTCACTAAAGGTCGATGGTTTAAAACCGACAATACTAATATGCAACAACTATCTGAAAACCGAAAAACCTAAAAAAATATTTTTTTAAAATTTTAATTTCGAGGTTTTGGTCAGGATTTGGGGTAAAATACTCCTGTGTGCGCCGGTTGCTTTTCGACTTTATTTTTCACCGTAATTTCATTAAAAAATTTCATAAAAATTATCTATGGAATTTATTGGAACATAACGAACTTTAAGTGCTTTTTTCTTGAAATCAGCTTTTATGCACTTATACCCCTTTGGTTCCAATCCAAGGGCCTCATTTGAATTTAAATGATTTACGCTGAGTTTTAACAAAAAAAAATTACATAAATAACAAAAATTTCAAAAATAACAAATTATACTGAATCAACCAAGAAGGCTAACGACTACAAAACACATTAGAGCAAACAAATTGAAAAAAAAATATCACTCCCAAATTTTGTTCAAACTTATCTTTTTATTAATTTCAGATTAAAAAGTTTTTTTTCACAATTTTCAAAACAACATTGCCATTGTCGTTCGAAAAACCGGTAGAGTTTTCAATGTTTTGATTTTGAATGTTGCCCAGGTCAACTTATTTTTCAATTTTCGCACTGATTTTTTCAAATCTCATCCTAAAATCATTATGAAAATCTTAAGTAACTGCTAATTTCTAGTCCTCTTCATATCTCAGTTCACGTAATAAATTTAACTTCAAATTAATACTTGTTCAGTAGTGACTTCATTCCTCAAGTCCACATTCAATTTGTTTAGGTTTGTAATTGTTACTTGTTTGAAAAAACCTGCAGGAAATAAATTAAAATACATGACTCTACGGCTTAAATACCCGAAATTTTAAACGATACCATGCTTAGAAATTTGACATTTTTCTTTATCGACTGAAATGAAGGTTTTGCATACGCAAGACGCGTACATGACTCTCAAAAATCTGCAATGAAATGTGTAAAGAATTTTTACAGTTGAAAATGGATTTTAAATAATCGAGAAATTAAAGAGAGCAAATATTCATTTTTGTCATAACAACCTGGAAACTCTGCTGAGGCCAAATCCAAATCAAGTTTCGAGGTTATGGCTAAGACCAACCAGTCATCAAAACTATCAATCATTTTTATACCCTCATATAGTTTTGAATGTAAAATTTTTTCATGGATAAAGTGTAAACTTTGATAACTTAAGCTATATAATTTGTAATAACATATGGATCGTTCTTTCGCAATTTGTGTTATTCGTTTTAAAGCAACGTTCTAAACAAATAATACTTCTGTGAAGAAAAAAATAATTTCTCGCGTGAGCTTCCATTCCATTCAATTCACAGAAAACGGCTGCAAAAGTTATGAAATCAACTATAGAATTTGCATTTCACATATAAAATATGTTGTCCAGGTTACAAATATTCTAAATGCGAAGAAGTTGCGACTAGTTTATGTCAGCTTTTGTATTTTTTTCGTAATATAACTCTTTATTTACATTTTGTTTCATACGACGTTATGAAAGCTCACGCGATTGGGGTACGAAAACCACGTGCTTCGATCCATCCATGTATCATTGTATAGATCAATGCAAAGTCAGCCTATCGACTTTACTTCTTCTAGACAATAATACGGTGTGGGACAAATGGTCTTGTGCGGCAAGAAGTTTTCTCAAATCACGCTCTTGGCTCATTTTCAACAACTTTCATGCTTCCTAATCTAATCTATCCGTCTATAATTTTCATTACTTTCATTTGATATTCTTCCTATTAGAATGTATAATTCACCGAAATGCCATTAATCATTCAATTAAATCATTTCAATATTTTTGTAATATTTTTCCGATTCTATATATTCAAATTTGAAGCTCTTGATCTTAATTCACATACAAAATTTACACATTAAAAGCTTCAAAATAGCGATCCAAAATTTAAAACTCGGATTAAGATTCATCATCATCATGATATTTAAAATTGTGAACTAGAATTAAGATTCAGAAATTGTATTTTTCTTTTGTACATTTCAGAAATAATAAAATTGTTAAAAAGTTCAGGAGGTCATGGAGCTTAAAAATTTGTTTATCAATTCATTTCCCAGATTAAAAATGTTTATTCAAAATTAGTTTGTACACGCAATTCAGCTAAAAATCACAAAATCCGGATTTTGTTTTATGAAAAAAAAACCCTAATTTTATTTTTAAAAAATCATCCACAGTACCTGCTCTTCACTTAAAAGATCTGCACAAAATGCTATATTTTCTCGGTGTATTGTTCAACGTTATTAACACTTAACGTACCGGAGGCGGTCAAATGACGGTTTTTGAACTTTAAACGATTATTACGCCTTATATAATTGTTTTTTCGCAAATTTAAAGACAGGACTATTTTTGTTTTTGAAATGCAAGTATTTTTGCGTTTTTAATTTTTTTTTAAGTGTTACGGTTTTCGAATAACGCATGTGGTATACCTATTCATACCGCGAGCGGTCAAATGACGGCAAACACCGTTTTCGCTAAAACTCCCTTGTTTCTCAACCGATTTCTACCAAATTTAAAGTTTTGTATAGCTTATAACTCGACTCAAATATGTTTCTCAGACAATTTTCATCTACAATCAATAACTTTAGAGTTATTTACAGTACAAGAAAAATTTTATGAAAAAACATGCTTCAGGAAAAAGGTTGTAAATCAGTTATTGAGTGCTCGAAAAAAATTTCACTTAGTGCCTGAGAAAGCTGAAGTTAGAAGCTATATGTTGCACATATGGAAAAAAATTTTTGAAAATTTTCTAAGATCATGGCCACAAAAAATGTAAAAAAGTTGTGTAGAACCCGTACTTTTCAATCAATCGACCGCCAAAGCTGTTCCTGTTACAGTAGAAATTTTTGAAAAAGTGAATTGAAAAGTAGACGTAATTTGTCACATTTTGGCATCTTTAGATTTTTTGAAATACGAAGTACATAATTTATGACGACTTTTCAAAGGTAGCTGTTTTTCGAACTTTTTATCATTTTGGATTTTCTAAGACAATTCCTACACCTAAGCTCAGCTTTGCACTGGATTTTGAGTACGTTAGCGTAAGGTTTAGGCAATAAAACTATATGCAAAAGAAAGCTTATTTCATATCGGTTCTAGTGGTGTAGCTGCATTGGCGGTGCAATGCTTGGCAAAAATATGATAAATAAAACAGTGAACTAGTTTCTGAATTTTGAGAAGTCAGCACAAATTCTTGCTTGGTAGACGGGCGCAGTGGGTGGTAATATCTCAAAGCTATTTTGCACACGAAGACGGATGAAAGGAAACGAATAAACAAACGAGCAATCGCTCAAATTTTCTGGTTTTACTTTCAGAAATATATTTATTACATTTTTGTCAAGCATCGCACCGCCAATGCAGTTACATCACTAGAACCGGTATGAAATTTGCTTTCTTTTGCATATAGTTTTATTGCCTAAACTATACGTTAACGTACTCAAAATCCAGTGCAAAGCTGAATTTAAGTGTAGGGATTGTCTCAGAAAATCCAGATTCATAAAAAGTTAGCAAAACAACTACCTTTGAAAAGCCGTCAAAAATTATGTATTTAGTATTTTAAAAATCTAAAGATGCCAAAATGTGACAAATTACGTCTACTTTTCAATTCACTTTTTCAAAATTTTCTACTGTAACAGGAACAGCTTTGGCGGTTGATTGATTGAAAAGTACGGGTTTTACACAACTTTTTTACATTTTTTGTGGCCAGAATCTTAGAAAATTTTTAAAAATTTTTTCCATATGTGCAACATATAGCTTCTAACTTCAGCTTTCTCAGGCACTAAGTGAAATTTTTTTTCGAGCACTCAATAACTGATTTACAACCTTTGTTCTGAAGCATGTTTTTTCATAAATTTTTTTTTGTACTGTAAATAACTCTAAAGTTATTGATTGTAGATGAAAATTGTCTGAGAAACATATTTGAGTCGAGTTATAAGCTATACAAAACTTTAAATTTGGTAGGAATCGGTTGAGAAACAAGGGAGTTTTAGCGAAAACGGTGTTTGCCGTCATTTGACCGCTCGCGGTATGAATAGGTATATACAAAGTGTCGGTATGTTTAGTGTTAATATTGTAGTTTTGTACATCTTTCGAGGATATGATGGCTAGCTTCTTACAGATGATAAAACCACCAACCCACAGAAAGTGTGCTATGTATACCGTGACCGGGATTCGATCTCATACCCGCTGGCATAGAAGACTTGAAGGCTATCCTCTACGCCACGGGCTGCGGCAAGAATGGTCTGAAATTTTGCAATGTGAATTCAGTTTACAACCAAGGTTGCCAAAAAAAAAATCTGTTTTTTCGTGAAAAAAAAATTCTGACTTTCAGTGATTTTACCCAAAAATTATGTGATTGATTTCTATGATGAAAACCGCATAGATTTATTTGAAAAGTCTTGAATTCTGAGTTTTTTTTTTCATTTTACTTGAGAAAAATCAATTAACATTCCCAATCTTATCATGTTTTTCCAAAACAATGTTAAAAATTCAAAATTTGTGCTGAAAAAGAAAGTATAATTGGGAAATATGCATAAATTGAAATAAAATCTGTTAAATTTGTGAATGTTTCCAAAATTCTGTGTTTTGTGGCACAGAATGGGTGATGAAAATTTGCTCAAAATTCTGTGAAATTATAAATTTTTCTGTGATTTCGGCAACTTTGCTGACAACATAATATCATAATATCATATCATAATATAATTTTGTTCGTTGTTGTTCAATTGAAAAGCAACGTATTTAAAATTGTGGGTAATTAATTCGTTTACAACTTGTGCTAAGATATCGATATTCTATTTCCTCAACAGGAAATTAAAGTAATATGTACTGAAGTCAAGAATGATTTGTTCTAGTGTAAATTTACTTCACAAAAGTAATCGATCGCAACACAAACACATTAAATTTTAAGTGATCAAATCATACCCATTTGAAGGGAACTTTAATTTGCGACCGTTTGCTACTATTTTTTTAATTCTACAGTAAATTAGTTGACCTCTAGAATTAGAGCAATTTAAAAAAGTGCAAGAAAAGTGAATTCACATCTCGGTGAAATCAGAAAAAGTCATTATTTCGGTTTTCAATAACAGGTTCCCATTTTAGAAAAAATCAGTTCATTATTGAGACTATCAAACGAGCAAAGCGAACTTTAAATTATTCTATGATAAAAGAAACAATTTTTTTCTCAGATCGCAAGCTTGCAATTATCATAGATAAAATATATGCGAAGTCGAATATCCTTAACATTAGGATAAGTTAAACATATTTGCACAATATTTTTGAATATGTTAAAATCAATCAACAGTTAGCCGTTATTTAAGATCTCGATACCAATCTTTGGAAAAAATATATGTTTATTGCATCTTGCAAAAAGATTTTTTTCATCATCTCCTACTTGTTTTTTTTTTATTGAAGCGTGCATCAGAGTCAAATGTAACACAGAATAGAAATGTTTCAAAGATCAAAAATCGATAAACACCCTTAATTTTTATAGAAAAACCTTACGCAACTAAATAGGCAACCTGAGTAGGAACAGAAACACTAAAAACTTCAATTTTTCATCAATGAATTTCAAATTAAGTTTAGCTTGACCTGAAAACTCTATAATTGTGCAGATTTTGAACAATGAATGAAGCAGTTTATAGCAGATTTATTAGAAATTTAGAAATTTTTCGTGTTTATGTTTGTCTATAATAAAAAAAAATCTGTTAGATAATTTTTAATAATAACAATTCAATGTTTTAAATCATTCATGAAACGTTTTCAACAGCCAGAGCAACACCGAAATTTTCGGTTGGTTTCTCTCCCAATGCAATTGGCCCAAATTAGCCTAAGGAGGAACGTTTTTGTCTTTCATTTAGGCTGTTATTGGGACACTCAAAACGCACATTTTGCACTAGTTCCTACGTCTCTACGATCTTTCTTTTGAAGTTATCGCAATTTCAAGTTTTATTTTCCCTTAATTTTGCGAACTTCTAGGGTAAAATGGGGCAAGTGGAACCATAAACAAAATACCGCATCTTGAAGCTTGATTCAAGTACTACAAACATAGCCAGAAACTATTTTTTCCACGCGCTCGTTTTTGAGTGCGGTTTTTTTTTTAATTCTTAGTTTTTACGAGGAAATAGAGATTGGTTGTTATTTTTTCTGTCATGTCTTCTAAAGGAATGGATTACCTGTTCCGGTATCTTCAAATGAAAGTTACAACATCAAGAATGGTATCTTTTGGAGAATATTTGATCAAGCCGGTGGTTTCTTTATACAATTTTCAAAGTTTTAATCCGATGATTAATGAAAAAGTTTTATGTTAATTTTTTTTAATTATGTTGTTTGAAAAACTGATAAAATTTCAACGTGTTTTGATGTGCTATTTGATGATTTCAGTTGCAAATTGATTAAGTTATGTGCATTTGAAATATGTTTTAATTTTTACGATGGCAACAAATTTCCATTTTCTCGTTATACACTAAGAATTCAACAAATTAATCCCAACCGCACTCAAAAAACGGGCGTCTGGACACAAGTAGTTTCTGGCTAAGTTTGTAGTACTTAAGTAAAGCTTCAATATTTATGTGGTATTTTGTTTATGGATCCACTTGAGCTATGTTACCCTAGAAGTCCCCAAAGTTTAAAAAAAAAACTTGAAATTGCGATAACTTCGGAAGGAAAGATCGTAGAGACTTAGGATCTATTTAGTGCAAAATGTGCGTTTTGAGTGTCCCATTAAATGTTTTGAACAACATATTTATGTTAGTTTAAACTAACAGTACCTAAGTATAAAAAATAATTTCAAGTTATGTTTTAAACTGAATGATTTATAATTCCGTACTTATAAAAATGTAAATTTTTAATTTAACATGAAATTCTTTATTTTGATCTAATAAATATGAATCTTAAACGCGTGTTGTATTGGAATTAGGAATCAAAATGAAAGTTAAGAATTCAGATCTTAATATGAAAAAAAATCATTTTTTTTTTTTTTTTTTTTTAATATGTCTTTATTTGTATCAAATCATCATTACACTTATATTACATTATTGCATTAAACTAGGTGTTCAGCTCAATAATGAACTGTTCATAGCCCTATAAGTAACTAGATTATAAAAATTTATTTATAAGATTTTAATTTGCTGAGCGCAATCAAGTTTTTAATGTAGGAGAACATCCTGTAATAGCAAAAATATTTTATACTTAAAACTAAACACTATCTTAAAATTAAACTAAACATAAAGAGCAAGAATCTCTGCGATGGAAGACTGCATCGATTTGCCTCTGAAGTTGGAGATGATTTTGTTGGCCATCTCTTCGATCGATTCAATGCCCGCAATCCGATGAAGATCTTCGGTGCTGTGCCAAGGTGGAAGCCGCAAAATCATTTTCAGAACTTTGTTCTGAATCCTCTGGATGGCTTTCTTCCTCGTCGCGCAGCAGCTAGACCAAATCGGAACTGCATACATGATCGCTGGTCGGAAAACTTGTTTGTAGATGAGCATCTTATTTCGCAGACACAACCGGGATTTCCTGTTGATGAGAGAATAAAGAGATTTAGTGTATTTATTACATTTAGATTGAATATCGTCAATGTGATTTTTAAAAGTAAGATTCCGATCAAGTGTAAGTCCCAAGTACTTCACGTGATCAGACCATTCTAATGAAACCCCATTAAAAGTTATGGAATGATTTTCATTAGGTTTTAAAAAATTTGCTCTTGGCTTATGGGGAAATAAAATAAGTTGAGTTTTGGAAGCGTTAGGAGAAATTTTCCACATTTTCAAGTAATTCAAAAAGGAATTTAAATTTTGTTGCAATCTACTGCGTACCACCCGTAAATTTCGACCTTTGGCTGAAAGCAAAGTGTCATCAGCAAATAATCTTCTACCTTTTCCTTCTGGTACATCAGGAAGATCAGAAGTAAAAATATTATATAAAATTGGCCCAAGTATACTACCCTGAGGGACACCAGCTCTAATGGGTGTCCTTTCAGAGCATGAATTTTGATAGCTTACTTGTAAGGTTCGGCTAGTCAAATAATTTTGAATAATTTTGGTGAGATATACAGGAAAATCAAATCGAGCTAATTTAGCTACTAAACCTTTGTGCCAAACACTGTCAAAAGCTTTTTCAATATCAAGAAGAGCAACACCTGTTGAATAACCTTCAGATTTGCTAGCGTTAATCATATTAGTTACACTCAAAAGTTGATGTGTAGTAGAATGTCCATGACGAAAACCAAATTGTTCATCAGGGAAAATAGAATTCTGATTAATGTGAATCATCATTCTATTCAAAATAACTCTCTCAAATAGTTTACTTAAAGAAGGAAGCAAACTAATTGGTCGATAACTTGAAGGCTCTGAAGCACTTTTTCCAGGTTTCAAAATTGGAGTTATTTTGGCATTTTTCCATTTATTAGGAAAATAAGCCAAATGAAAACATTTGTTGAAGATTTTAACTAAAAAATTTAAAGTGCTTTCAGGCAACTTTTTAATAAGAATATAGAAAATCCCATCTTCCCCTGGAGCTTTCATATTTTTAAATTTTTTGAAAATCAATTTAAGTTCATCAATATTTGTCTCACAAGAACTTTCAAACACATTTTGCTTGGAAAGAATATCATCAAATTCTAGGGAAATTTGAGCATCAATTGGACTTACAACGTTTAAATTAAAATCATGAGCAGACTCAAATTGTTGGGCTAATTTTTGAGCCTTTTCTGAATTAGTTAAAAGAAGTTTATCCCCATCTTTCAAAGTAGGAATTGGCTTCTGGGGCTTTTTCAAAATTTTAGTTAATTTCCAAAATGGCTTTGAGTAGGGTTTTATATCCTCTACTGCTTTAGCAAAATTTTCATTACGAATGAAATTTAAACGACGTTTGATCTCTTTTTGAAGGTCGCAATAAATTAATTTCAAATAAGGATCCCTAGTTCGTTGATATTGGCGTCGACGAATGTTTTTCAGTCGTATCAAAAACTGAAGATCATCATCAATTAAAGGTTGATTAAATTTATGTTTAACTTTGGGTATTGAAGCGGCTTTAGCATTGACTATTGAAGTTGTCAAATTTTCTACAGCCAAATCAATATCTTCTATTGAATTCAGTGGAACGTTGACATCTAAAATACGTTCAATAAAATTCATATATCGCTCCCAGTTAGCCTTTTGAAAATTAAAAGTTGATTTTAAAGGGTTTTCAATGGGACTTTGAGATAAAGAAAATGTTACTGGAAGGTGGTCTGAATCGAGGTCCGCATGAGTAACTAATTGACTACAATGCTCGCCTAAATCCGTTAGAACCAAATCAATTGTGGAGGGATTTCTAATTGAAGAAAAACAAGTATGCCCATTAGGATATTCAACAGTATTATAACCTGCAGAGCAGTCATTAAACAAAATATTCCCATTTGAATTTGATGAAATATTATTCCAAGATCGGTGTTTTGCATTAAAGTCACCAATAATAAAAAAATTAGATTTATTTCTGGTGAGTTTTTGTAAATCTCCCTTCAAAAAATTTTTCTGTTCACCGCTACATTGGAAAGGCAAATATGCGGCAACAATTATAATTTTCCCCATAGAAGTTTCTAATTCAATTCCAATTGTTTCTAAGACTTTTGTATTGAAAGAAGGAAGAAGTCTAAATTTGAGACGACTATTGATGACAATAGCTACACCCCC
Organism: Uranotaenia lowii; assembly: GCF_029784155.1. Lineage (NCBI taxonomy): Eukaryota > Metazoa > Arthropoda > Insecta > Diptera > Culicidae > Uranotaenia > Uranotaenia lowii. The sequence continues at coordinate 23,801,705 of NC_073693.1, forward strand.
ACCTTGTCGATCAAGTCGATCATTTCGTAAAATTTTAAAGAAAGCATTGCTTTTCAAGTTATTGTCTGGCTTTAAAAAAGTTTCAGTGATGGCAGCAATATGTATGTTTTGAGTTTTCAAAAATAAAAAGAATTCATCTTGGTTAGCCAGCAAAGATCTAGCATTCCAATTCATAATATTTAAACATCTATTTGGATCCATGAGGGAATCGTAAAGTCATAATAATTTTGATAGCATAATTAAAAGAAGTTTGGAAAGCTTCAAACATTGAATTTGCTTTCAACATAAGTTGCATCATTTCCATTAAATTTTGATGCAAAAGTTTAATTTTTCCTCAGTAATCTCACCCAAATCAACAAAATTGTTAGGATCAGAAAATGAAGGAGAAGAACAAGTATTTGAATTTCGGGGATTTTCCCAAGCCTTCGCATGAACGTTGAGACTTGGTTTTTTCCCATTTTTATTAGTTAAACCTGAAGAGGGCAACCCATTTTCAACCACCTCTGAGAACGATAAACAACGAGTCTGGGGCGCAGATTCAGCACAGGTAACATTAAAATCACTTCGGGTATTACCCAGCCGTGATTCCAATGTCGACCGAGGCTGACCGCGAACAGGCAGGTTGTTTGCCGGCCCGACGTGTGAAGACGAAAAAGAGGAAGGAGGAGAAGAAACTTTTCTGGAAACTTTGGGATTTTTCCTAGAAGCAATAATTTTTGCCCTGATGGGACAATCTAGCGAATTCGAGGAGTGATTACCTGCGCAATTCGCACACTTAAAAAATTCTGTTTTTGGCTTATCACCACCAAAAAGGCATTTAGATTTTTCATGATCGAATGAGCCGCAAAACATGCATCTGGCATTCATTCTACAATTTTTAGTGCCATGACAAAAAGCTTGACAACGACGACATTGCGTAATGTTTTGTAAAAAATTGGTAGAAGATTTACGAAAAGGTTCGAATTTGACTCGACAATGAAACATAAGACGAGCCTTTTCCAAAATTTTCAAATTATTAACCTGATCCTTTTTAAAATGGATCAAATAAAGTTCAGGAGCAAAACCAACACTACTGGTATTATTCGTGTTGGTTCTTTTCCTCATTTGAATTACTTGAATTGGAGAAAAACCTAACAAAGAATTTAATTCAGCTGTGATCTCATCCGGTGTCTGATCGCCAGTGAGACCACGAAGTACAACTTTAAATGGACGATCACTTCTAGCGGCGTACGTAAAAAATTGGTGTTTTTTATTATTCAAATAATTTAAAACCTTTTGAAAATCATTAAAAGATTCCGCCAATATACGAGCAGTTCCCCTTCGACCGATCTGAAAAGAAATCTTCACATCCTTGACGGAAGTGACGATTTCTTTTCGAAAGGCATTGAAGTCAGGAATCGTGACCGTTATTGGTGGAATCCTTTCGTTTTTAAGAGTATAAGAAGAAGAAGGTTTCTTAGTACTCTTATCAGAATTAAATATGAATATTTCCTCATCACCGATGTTATGAAGGACATCGAATGAATTGGAAATTTCAACTTTTTTGGCAGATGGCCCTGGATTAGGTTCAGCAATCCGTTTTCTTCCGGCCCTTGAACCGGCCGAAGACTTCCCCATGCTGGAAAGAAAAGAGAAAATATGAATAAAAGAAAATGAAAATAGTTTTAGCACTGAAAAGTGCTGATTGAAATACAGGTAAGGAAAAAATAAATAATGTAAAATGTTCCTGCAGGTACACAGCAACGATACGATGCTCCGGCGTACGTGTTGACGGCTCAACGGTACAGATGGCGGTGAAAAAAAAAAAAAAAAAAAAAAAAAAAAAAAAAAAAAAATAAAATAAAATAAAAAAAAAAAATCATTAAAAACATTTCTTTGATGTTCAAAATGATAGTGTACACGAAACTTCGAATTTCAAATGAATTTGTAATTTTAAAAGAATTTAAGATCGAATTTGAAATTGTTAATCTTATTTCAAATCTGGATATTGCCATTCAGAATGTTATCTCCTTCTTTTTTTATTAATAAAATTTGTAAACTTTAATAATACTTCAAAAACCAATTTCAATTTTCCGATAACATTTTGAATCCGATAAAACAGCTGAATTGATCTCAAGCCAATATTATTTTAAATTGTTTTTTTTAATAAGGATCCGAGATAAAGTGTTGAGGTATTCATCTCAGTTTTAAGTAATGATTTTGACTATCGAATTCCCTAGTTATTCCTAAAAAATTTATTGAAATTTTAAAATTTTACTGTGTGTGAAAATTTCTCGTGAAATGTTCATGTTGAAGGGGCCCTTCAAGGGGGTTCAGTAAAAACTGTTTGACATGGAATGTCTTAGCTATGAAATTCTAAAAATGAATCGAATTGATATCATCTAAGAATTAGGGCATGGGCCTTTCGAATGACAACTTATGATACATTTATACGTATGGGTGCAAAAGGGATTCCCTTAAAAAAATTATGCTGTTATGCACATGTTCATTCCGACCTTTTACTAGCAGAGCAAAGCGAACGATCATTAGCGTTAATAAAGATCAGAACTCACAATTCAACGGCCAGGCCCGAGCGTAGCTATTTGCCGAAATGGGAATGGTTATGTTCTGGTAGCAAATTGGAAGGCGGGCGCAGTCATAACTGTGCTTTTTGGCCTGTAATTGAAACCGACTTAGGGCGATTCCTTTTGCGACTGAATTTTGAATCATTAGTATATTAGTACAGTTGTATTTTAAAATGCCATTAATTTGGTAAATATTTTATTCAGTTCCTATGTATTTTTATTGCTCGAAAAGTATTTCTTCAGGGAATTACAAATCAATTAGCACAATCGGATCAATCCAAATCACCTTTTCTGATTGATACCAATGAAAACAAAATCAAGTCATAAATCAACCCGCTGTATAGTGTCAACTAATGGCTGATCGTCGCAATAAACAATTCATCAAACGGATATGTCCCATTAAATTAATAATGGCACCAATTACCGCTGAAAAGTGCATAAACATCGGTTTCGATTAGACCACTTCTAATTCAACCCCGTTTGGCTGATCTGAGACGGCACCCCCACACAACATGAACATAAAACCTCACAAAGGTAAAAACTTAGGACCATTGAAGAAAAATTCACTCAAGCCACAAACCATACCCATTGGGTAGAGACCATAATCTCGCCGTCTCGCGTGTTTGAATCGGGCTGCATACACGTGGAATTTTATTGAAAATTAATAAGGCTCATAAGTCTTGTGGCCCCGCATGGCGCGGTTCTGTTTGGGGGAGTTTGCACGCGATCCTGTGGAGTTTTCTTTCAACAACAAGCAAGTGACACCACGTTTGAGCATCAAGACCTTCTAGTTGGGTGCAGGACGTAGAGCAAAAAAAAAAATGCCGTCTGGTTTGACTTCGAAAGGCATGAAAAACAATGTTCCACACATTTCCATCATCAAACGCCTAGATTAATACATTTGGAGTCCACCTATAAAGGCATTGCAATGGGTGATACACTTGCTACATGTTTGCTATCAAATTTGGTGCTGAAAAAGGGTACCACACCTTTTAATATGGAATTAGGGTGACCAGAAGTTGGATTAGACTGGCATTCAGTTCTTAGAAATAAGGCAGTTTCGACAATTTTGATAGTTTGGACATTTTTACAACTTTGAAAACTTGAATCTTGAATCATTAATCTTGAATCTTGAATCTTGAATCTTGAGTCTTGAATCTTGAATCTTGAATCTTGAATCTTGAATCTTGAATCTTGAATCTTGAATCTTGAATCTTGAATCTTGAATCTTGAATCTTGAATCTTGAATCTTGAATCTTGAATCTTGAATCTTGAATCTTGAATCTTGAATCTTGAATCTTGAATCTTGAATCTTGAATCTTGAATCTTGAATCTTGAATCTTGAATCTCGAATCTTGAATCTTGAATCTTGAATCTTGAATCTTGAATCTTGAATCTTGAATCTTGAATCTTGAATCTTGAATCTTGAATCTTGAATCTTGAATCTTGAATCTTGAATCTTGAATCTTGAATCTTGAATCTTGAATCTTGAATCTTGAATCTTGAATCTTGAATCTTGAATCTTGAATCTTGAATCTTGAATCTTGAATCTTGAATCTTGAATCTTGAATCTTGAATCTTGAATCTTGAATCTTGAATCTTGAATCTTGAATTTTGAGAATTTTGAGAATCTTGAGAATCTTGAGAATCTTGAGAATCTCAAGAATCTTGAGAATCTTGAGAATTTCGAGTATCTTGAAAATCTTGAGAATCTTGAGAATCTTGAGAATCTCGAGAATCTTGAGAATCATGAGAATCTTGAGTATCTTGAGAATTTTGAGTATCTTGGGAATCTTGAGAATTTTGAGTATCTTAAAAATCTTGAGAATCTTGACAATCTAGAGAATCTTGAGAATCTTAAGAATCTTGAGTATCTTGAGAATCTTCAAGATAATTTTGTTTTGGAAGCATAAATCAAAAAATTTACAACAACAAATGTTGCCAGATTGTCCAGCTTTATCCGGGTTTGCTCGGATACTTCATTTAAAATTTAAAAAAAAGTTCTGTCTGCCCGGTTGCCCGGATTTCATTGGAAAAGCTTGGATTTTTCTCGGGTTTATCCTCATTCTAAAATCACTAAAAAAACAAATTGTGTTGTAAAAATTTCTAGATTTATGCGTTCAAAACGAAATATTTTAAGCAAGTTTCAAAAAAAATAATCAAGCTTTTTTAGGCTTGTTATACAATTTCATATCTGCTGATAATTTTTAATGAAAATAATTTTTTTCATGTTTTTTCTCTTGGTTTTTTGATGAGTAATTCCTAGGTGTCGACCAAATTTGCTAGGATATTGCCCGGATTTTTGGTCGACAATTTAGAAATCAATTGCCTGGATTTTTCTACGATTTTGGATAAAATTGCCCGGATTTGTCCGGCTCGAACACGTGCTGAAAAAATTTGGGCAACATTACTCTAAACGCAGCATATCGCCAGTTTTAATGAAACTTTTTAAGTTCATAAACTAAATATTTACAGAAAAACTTTATCATAACACCAAATCGCTAGTGTAGCTTTTGATAAGCTCTAGATTTTTATTTTTGATGGTTTAAATAACTTCATTTAAGCAATCCATTGCAAGATTTAACTTTTGATTTTTTACCAATGAATGCCGTGATATTTTTAAAGAGATTATTAATTTTTGTTTGAACTTTTATCTACCTTCATCATGTTTTCTTCCTATTCTTTTAAGTTGGCGCCTGTATTTTTTTATCACAAGGTTTCTATAATTGTTTAACTATAATTCTCCACATTTGTACAAACGTCGTATTGGTACCTATTTGTATTCTATTTAAAGTTTTCATATTTATTACTTAAGATTTTTCTATTATTTTTTTAAATTTTACATTTCAATGCTGGTAGATTTTCTCTAAAATTTCACCAAGGCATAGTTTAATTTTATTAAAATTACGGCTAAAATTTATGTGACTAATCAATCTTCACTACACATTCTGCATCTAGAAGCTAAATTTTGATATTAAAGCAAATTTGTAGGGGAGAGTAGGGTGACTTGATTCAATCCTTCTTTTTTTTCATCAAATAGAATTTAGATTGAGTTTTGGATTTATCACCTTCGAAATTTTCAAATAGAATTTAGCAACTCGCTTATTTATACAAAGTTTGACAGCATTTAATTAATTATGAAAACAGTGGAAACGTTAAACGTGAGACGTGAGACGTGAGCCGTTAATCTTGAGAAGTTAGACGTTAAAAGTGAGACTTTGATGTTGAACGTGAGACGTTAGACGTAAGACGTTAGACGGGAAACGATAGACGTGTGACTTTAGATGTGAGTCGTTAGACGTGAGACGTTAGACGTGTGACGTGAGACGTGAGACGTGAGACGTGAGACGTGAGACGTGAGACGTGAGACGTGAGACGTGAGACGTGAGACGTGAGACGTGAGACGTGAGACGTGAGACGTGAGACGTGAGACGTGAGACGTGAGACGTGAGACGTGAGACGTGAGACGTGAGACGTGAGACGTGAGACGTGAGACGTGAGACTGAGACGTGAGACGTTGAACGTAAGACGTAAGTCGTGAAAAGTTAGACGTTAGACATGAGACGCCAAACGTGAGACGTCAGACGTGCGACGTGAGACGTGAGACGATAAACATGAGACGTGAGACGTGAAACTTTTGACGTGAGACTTTAGACGTGAAAAGTGTGATGTGAGACGTGAGACGTGAGAGGTGAGATATTTGACGTGTGACGTAAGACGTTAGACGTTAAACCTTGGACGTTAGACCTTAGACTTTAGACCTTAGACGTTAGACGTTAGACATGAAACATTAGACGTGAGTCGTAAGACAATAGACATGACACGTAAGACGAGCGACGTTTGACGTGAGACGATAGACGCAAGACGTTAGACGTGAGACATTTGACGTGAGACATTAGTCGTGTGACTCTAGATGTGAGATGTGAGACTCGAGACGTTTGACGTGAGACGTTTGACTTGTGACGTTAGACGTGAGACGTGAGACGTAAGTCGTTAGTCGTAGAACGTTCCACGTGAGACGTGCGGCGTGTACATGTAACATCTGACGTTAAACGTCAGACGTTAGACGTTAGACGGTTTACGTCAAACGTGAGACGTGACACGTGACTCGTGACTAAGAACATGTAACATATGATACGTGGGATGTAAGAAATAAGACTTGATACCTAAGATGTGAGTCATGAGACGTCAGACGTGAGACGTTAGACAGTAGACTTGAGACGTAAGACGTTAGACTTGAAACGTGAGACGTGAGACGTGAGACGTGAGACGTGAGACGTTAGACTTGAAACGTGATACGTGAGACGTGTGACGTGAGACGTGAGACGTGAGACGTGAGACGTGAGACGTGAGACGTGAGACGTGAGACGTGAGACGTGAGACGTGAGACGTGAGACGTGAGACGTGAGACGTGAGACGTGAGACGTGAGACGTGAGACGTGAGACGTGAGACATGGAACGTGAGACGTGAGGCGTTAGACGTGAGACGTTAGACGTGAGACGTAAGACGTTAAACGTGAGACGTAAGACGTTAAACGTCAGACGTTAGACGTCAGACGTTAGACGTTAGACGTGAGACGTGAGACGTTAGACATGAGTCGTTAGACGTGAGTCGTTAGGCATGAGTTGTTAGTCGTGAGTCGTTAGGCGTGAGACGTAAGACGTGAGAAATAAGACTTGTTAAAAAAAGGACATGTGACTTGAAACTTGAGACGTGATACGTGGGACCTGAGAATTGAGACTTGAGAAGTGATAAGTGAGACGTGAGACATAAGAAGTGGGAAGTGAAACGTGATACTTGATTGGTGAGACACACTCTCACTTCCCTCTTTTCATGTCTCACTACTCACATATTACGTTTCACTTCTAACGTGCTATGTCTCACTTTCCACATCTCACTTCTTACTTCTTTTGTCTCACGTCCAGTTTCTCAAGTCTCATGCCTTATGTCTCATGTTTCAGGTTACAGGCTTCACCTTTGAAAGTCCTGTGGCTCAGTGGCCAAACTTCCCCTAACTTAAAAAATTCAAAGTGTTTTCTATTAATAAGAACTTAGAAACAGTGTTTAATGCATGAAAAATCGTACAAAAATCGTGTAAATCAACTTACTGCAAAATATCTCCCAGATCTCGACACGTTTAACTTCAACTTTTTTGAAAAAAAAATTAATATTTGAAAACTTTGTAAAGAAGTAAATAAGAGTGATTCAAAGTCGTTTTGTTTTTCACACTCAGATTAAAAAAAAAGTCTTTTTTGTTATAAATCAAGCCAGCTTCAACAAAATCCCTCAAGTGGAGGCGCTCTTCTTGGTCTTCAAAAGAATCCCAAATTTTCTCTCGAAACAGTTTAGAGCGTTTCCTAGGTAAGGTTTTAAATAAAACATTAGGGGAGAATGAGGATACTTGATCCCTGGGGATACTTGATTCCTTAGCTATATCTCGAAACTGGAATGTCTTACAAAGATCAAATGATCTATAAAAATGTGCCAAAATGAGCAAAATAACAATGCTTGTAGTTTAAAAAATTTTAACAAAATAATTATTTGAATAATTGAACTTTGTTTGAAAAATTTCACAAAATGTAACTTGAAGATCTTTTTTCATCACTTTAAAATGTTCCTTACATGGGAAAATTATGAAAAAAATATTTGTTCCAATGTATCAATCGTTCGAGCGTAAAATGAACTTCATAATGCCATATTTTCAAAGCAATGGAAAACTCTCAACTTTTTTCAGAAAAAGTTTTCTAAAATGTTGATTATGGGTATAATTGATCCCCTAGTGTTGGATACAATTGATCCCCCTTTCAAACGGCATATTCTTCTTCTGAATTGATCGTTATGATTGCTGATTACGAAATTACTAATATTTATCCGAAAACTAATATTTATCAAACAATTGTCTGAAGAAAAGAGCAAAAATAATTAATTTTCTCTCAATTATAAAAAAAAGCGCCTTTAAGTATGCAATGTTAATAGCGTTGAGACAAAGTTATAGAATTTTCTTCTTATGTCTGCTATAAATTGTGAAATGAGAACAAACTTGACCAAAATAGTCAATTAACATTCTATCTTAAGGTTTTGTTTGATTTTATACAAGGATTAGGGCTTCCTGAATAAAAGATCACGTCTCCTTCAATAGGGGATCAAGTCTCCCGAACTTCAGAAAAATCGCAATTTTTTTACTCCCACGAAAATGCTTCTAGTTCATCAACAGGTTCAAGTATCGTTCTATTTTTTGGAGTATAGAAAATTGAAGTTACAAGCTGTCAGAAAATGTCAAAGACGGCGAGTTGCTAAATTTTACCAGAAAGGTATGGTGAAAATAAGAAAAGGGGATCAAGTATCCCCACTCTCCCCTAATGGTATGTAAAGATACAAAAAAAAATTTTTTTTGTAGTAGAAAATTCGACTAGAAGTATGTTTTTTCGGGGAGTTTTTTCGGCTTGCAGTCTTGATTTTAGCGAAAACAACGTATTGATTTACGTTTCCAATGTTTCAATCCTTTTGGATTTTCTTCAGGGAGGGACTAAAAATAGTGTTTATTTAGTTTGTTCTGCTGATTGTAATTGTAATTGTACCGAAAAGATGCCGTTTTCTTGTGAGTGTCGAGTCGGCTTGTCGTATATAGCTGTCTTTGGATCTGTTTTCTGAATAATTTGATTTGATTTGTGTTTTTTAGATGTAAGGTGTAGTGTATCGACTTACAGATGTTGGCGGATAAAAATCCGTTTGTCTAGTGTTTTTGGGATTAATTTTTCACAGCATCAAGCTTTTAGCACAGTCTCCACTTTTCACTTTTTTTGTTTTGATCAACAGCTCATTTTTGATCTGAACAAAATAAGTGAAAAGTGTAAAACGGTGTTAAAAGTTCGACGATGTTACAAAGACTGCTATAACCGCCATTTGTAACTATTTTATGACAATTTCTTCTCAGGAACTTCTCACTTTGAAAACAAATTTAAAATTCTACAAAACCTATGTCATGCGTCTTTATAGAAATGTGTCACCTAGTAACTCTATGCGACAAATCTATGCCTAGTTGGCAAATTAAACGACATCTAACATCTTGTCTCAGACGCCAAAGTTAGGGGGGGGACCAAAAAGCTGACAGAAGGTTGTCAAGTGCCAATAGTCGAACTGCAGCCTTAGAACCCAGGCAAATAAAAATATCGACATATTTTAATCGGGATCATTAGCGACATTTGTGGGTCTCACTCCAACAGGTTGGACTCGTTGATCTGTAGAGTCGTTTTGTTTTTGTTCTCGATCCCTGAGGGGATCAGGATTGTCTTAAATCCAACACCCAATGGACGTGGGTGGGTCATTGAAACACCGAGCAAGCAAGCAGGCAAAAAGACGGGGTGGAAAGTGTCATGCCATTTGTTTCACGTTGAATCAATATGAAAGTGTTTTTTTGCTCGGTGTTGCAGATATTTCAAACAAGCCTACAGAAAGAAAAAAGGTTCTAAATAATTGTGCTAAATTATGTCATTATTAGAAACCCTTCCATCCACAAACAACGAACGGCAGCGACTCAAATTGTAGCTCTAAATCTTAAAAACCTCCTCAGGTTTTAGCCAGCCGTTGTTGGGGAGACGCAGAAAATAATTGCAATACTAAATGCTCCAGGCGGGCGGACGACTGCAATGTACAACTTTGCGTATCCAATCCGGAATCCTTTTGGACAGAAATCTTGAGGTAAATAAGTTCTTGACTTGGCCAGCAGCGGTGGCTAAAACCACAAGACATTCCGAGCCCCCATTTTAATGATCGCTGTCAGCCACCGCACTAGTAAGTACCCCCAACCCATTCGAATTGGTTCAGGGGAAAAAACGATTTTGGATTAGGTGACAAATGATATGTTTGTTTTATGGGACCAGATTTTATTGTTCACTGCACTGCAAGCCTTCAAGATCCAAGTGGCTAGCTGTAGTCCTACATTTTTCTGTCAGAGAGCGAAGGAGTTGAAATGGTACCTCAACACCGGGGAAAGATTAATGATATCATTGAGTAATTGTTGATTTTTATGCGTGTTTTAATTTGCTATTCCGCCGATGGAGATATGTAGAACATGGACCGGCAGCCGGCAACACTGTTGCAGCTGGAATATTTTTTCCATTAAATATGTTGAGTAAGAATTAGTTTTTTCAATGCTGAACTTCGAGTATTCAAATTTACATATCAGCATTATTGAACGAAGAGCTAATTACTTAAACTTTGACTTCTGAAAAAAAGTTGTAGAAATTTCTTTTTTGGTAATTTTTACCCGTTCCGTAAAATTCGAGGTTTTTTACGAAAATTCAAAGACATTTTAAACCAAAATAAATCAAAGATTTTTTTAAAACACATGTCAAAATATGTTGAAGTCTTCAAATCTTTATTTTTAGCTTAAGGGGAGGGGTAGGGTCTAACACTTTCAAAAAATCGATTTTTTTATTTTTTTATTTTCTTATTGTAAAACATTTCAAGAATGTTGTGTCAAGTTTTCAAGTCAATTGAAGCAAAACTGTAGAAATTATAGGCCTTTATCTCCTCCTATCTAATACTGCAAGAAAGCAAGAGCAGAAACATCAAACGCGTTTTTCTCGAAAGCACATTTTTAAAGTCCGTGGACATCGTCATTTGAAAACTACTTATCCGATTCTTTTCAAATTTGGAACATGTTTTCTACATATAAAATACCAGACCCCAAAGTTTTTCTTTTTTTATTTTTTTACTTTGGGGAGATTTTACAGATAAAAAATGGCGGATTTTTTCGTGAAAAATCGTAGTTTTTACTTCAAACAGCCACAAAAACTTCATAAAAAATGTTTTAAGTAAAATAAAAACGTAGGGGTCCAGAAAAACATCTATTAAAAATATTTTGCTCTGATTTTTTGATTTCAGATGATTCTGTGCTGAGATACAGTGTCCACCGCAAATCCTGTTTTCTAAAAGGCATCCTCGAAAATGCTCCGTCACCGGTTCATTTTTCAATATTTTTCTACGAAAAAATGCTAAATGTTCTTTTAACAATGGTTTGTATAATGCAAAAAATTTGAATACATTTATTTGAACGATAGCTCTAGGAAAAAATCGTGGAAATGGTGTTTTTTTTACCCGTTAAACCCTACCACCCCCCCCCCCCCCTTAAGCAACCAAAAGTTACGTCAAGGGATCTTTTTAGCACGATTTGGAGAAAAGTTTTTCGGATGAATGCTATTTTACAAAGGAAAAAAAAAACATTAATTTTTTCTCATATCAATATTCTTTGTAACATCGTCCATTTCTAAAAAGAGTGTCCAAGGGAGTATAATTTATACTTTTTTTTGTAGTCAAAATAAGACAGATTAGTAGGTGTACAGTTTTGCGAAAGGTTGACGCACAAATTAAGCTTCAAATTATTATGAGAATGACGGCGAATTAAAGAAAAAAATGACACTTTTACCATCGAATATGTTTATCCTTGTTTGAGTCATTATTCAAAATTTAAAAGAAAAACAATTTTTTGAAATATTTTTGTATTTTTACATACCGTCAATGTTTTCTTCAAAATCCCATTTCATTCCATCCCCATTCCATTTCCATTCCATTCTTATTCCATTCTCATTCCATTCCCATTCCATTCCCATTCCATTCCCATTCCATTCCCATTCCATTCCCATTCCATTCCCATTCCATTCCCATTCCATTCCCATTCCATTCCCATTCCATTCCCATTCCATTCCCATTCCATTCCCATTTCATTCCGGTTCCATTTCCATTCTATTCCATTCCCATTCCATTCCCATTCCATTCCCATTCCATTCCCATTCCATTCCTATTTCATTCCCATTCCATTCCCATTCCATTCCCATTCCATTCCCATTCCATTCCCATTCCATTCCCATTCCATTCCCATTCCATTCCCATTCCATTCCCATTCCATTCCCATTCCATTCCCATTCCATTCCCATTCCATTCCCATTCCATTCCCATTCCATTCCCATTCCATTCCCATTCCATTCCCATTCCATTTCCATTCCATTCCCATTCCATTCCCATTTCATTCCCATTCCATTCCCATTCCATTCCCATTCCATTCCCATTCCATTCCCATTCCATTCCCATTCCATTCCCATTCCATTCCCATTCCATTCCCATTCCATTCCCATTCCATTCCCATTCCATTCCCATTCCATTCCCATTCCATTCCCATTCCATTCCCATTCCATTCCCATTCCATTCCCATTCCATTCCCATTCCATTCCCATTCCATTCCCATTCCATTCCCATTCCATTCCCATTCCATTCCCATTCCATTCCCATTCCATTCCCATTCCATTCCCATTCCATTCCCATTCCATTCCCATTCCATTCCCATTCCATTCCCATTCCATTCCCATTCCATTCCCATTCCATTCCCATTCCATTCCCATTCCATTCCCATTCCATTCCCATTCCATTCCCATTCCATTCCCATTCCATTCCCATTCCATTCCCATTCCATTCCCATTCCATTCCCATTCCATTCCCATTCCATTCCCATTCCATTCCCATTCCATTCCCATTCCATTCCCATTCCATTCCCATTCCATTCTCATCCCATTCACATCACATTAGGGAACAACAATATGAATTTGGTGTTTCTGAACAAAAAAAAACAGCAGTTTCAATCCATTGTAAAAGTCTCCGGAAGTTTCAGTTCAATGTAAAAACATTGCTGTTTCTCAACGACAAAAGCAACAGTCTCAATTCATGGTTGGATTGTTGAGTAAACGTAAAATCAAGCAATTCGGATCCGATTAAAAAAAGACAACTTACAATCCTTTTTGCTATATTCTATCTGCGGAAGTCTCAATTCATTGTCAGTGTACTGCATTCAACATTCCATTTCAACAATATTGTATCTGTCATGTAAAATCTCAATTCAATGGAGGAAAGAAAGAAGCTGCAGTCTCAATGCTCCAGAGGTTCAAACAAAAACAGTAGAAACCTTTCATTGTTTTACCAAATATGCTTTGGAAAAAAAGCAAAAAAGCAGAACCAATCACACTCAGCATACTTCGTAACGAAAAGGTAATAGAAATAGTACCTTTCATTAGTTGAGCAACAGAACAGAAGTCTCAATCTAATATAAACAGATTTTTTTTCTTTTAAGCAGCCATGACGCTATATCACTGGTGCAAAATTATATTTTTCCAGACTTATTAAGACAAGAAAATGCGTCAAACAGCTGTTGTGACACCACACACACTTGCAACTCTTTACTATCGGCAGTCTCAATCAATGATTTTCAGAAAAACTCTTTCTAGACCGACCTAAATCAACTTTGAAAACCACTCTGTGGGGTCATAGGTTCCCAATAAGACCTATCATGGAAAGCTCGTTTAAGCCGATTAAAGGTCTGCAACTCTTAACAACATAGTTTGCTCCCTACAGAAGTCTCAATAAGCTAAACAATTTTTTTTCCTTAGCGAAAATTGTTAAATATTCTCAAGGAGATCAAAATAGACTCGAGAAACACCACACACTTAATTGGGCAATAAAATTTGGACTTTCCTGAAGAATGTTCGGAAGTCTTAAGATGAGCCTTAAAACGACTAGTGAGTTCCTCCATGAGTTCTTGAGAACTACTTCAGAAAGTTTTAAGCCTAGTCTCTAGAGTAAACCCCCAGAAACCTTTAAAGTACTGTCCTTCCAGTAACTTTCGAGGATCTCTTCAGGAACTATGAAGTGTTTTTTCACAGTATGAGAGTCCCTCAAGCTCTTTACAGAGTCCTTCTTCGAACTCTTGAAGGTTTTTTCCTGTTCCTTGAAAGCTGAAGTGTTTTGAAAGTTCAGAAACTTTTGAAATCCTCAAAAAACATTTGAGAGTTCCTTCAGAAACTATTCGAAGATACTTCAGGAACTCTTAAGGGAACCTATAGATAATCTGGAATGCACCCTCAGGAACTCATGAGTTTTCTGCATGAATTGTTCGACACGTTCGCCGCCATAGGACCCATATTCGGGTGACGGGTGTATTTCCTGGGAGGCCCGTCACTTTCAAAAACGTGTGACGCTCTCTTAAATTCTCAAGTTAGCCACATGTTGCAAATGTTGAAGTTCTCCCTCCTAACTTTTATGCTCCGAGAATTTGTTTAGGCTCGGCTAGTAATACTACCGAAATGAGCGTGGCAAAGAATGTGCCCAAAAGTCCCTTCACGAACTTTTGTGAGTTCTGAAGATACTCTTGAGAGTCTACACGGAAATTCTAAATAAGAATATGCCCTGAAATAATAGTAAGATCCTTCAAAGAATCTTGAAAGTTTTTTCCAGGAGGAGCTCTCCAAAGTCTTTACTGAAAGTCTAGAGAGTCACTAGGAGGGCTGTTGAGAATCTTTCCAGGAAATCTGAAAGTCTCTGAAATAAGTATTTTGAACACCCCAAGAATTTTCGAAGACTTAAGAAAGTTCCTCATGAAATCCCTCAAAAAAACTCTTGAGGGTCTCTCCAGAAACTCTTTAAAGACACTTTAGGAACTCTTAAGGCACCCTACAGAAAATCTGGAATGCACTCTCAGGAACTCGTTGAGTTTTCTGAAGGAACTGTTTAAAGTCCCTCCATGAACTTTTGTGAGTTCTTAAGGAGCTCTTGAGAGTCTACTCGGAAATTCTTAAGAACTCGGAAGAATTTCCGAGTAGACTCTCAAGAGCTCCTTAAGAACTCACAAAAGTTCATGGAGGAACTTTAAACAGTTCCTAAAGAAAATTCAACGAGTTCCTGAGAGTGATTTTCTGTAGGGTGCTTTAAGAGCTCCTAAAGTGTTTTTAAAGAGTTTCATAAGAATCTCCGAGTAGAAACATATAAGAATTCTTCGAGGAATAAATGTAAGTCCCTTCAAGCACTACCGAGAGTTTCTCCAGGAGCACCTCTCCAAAGTCTTTACAGAAAATCTGGAAACGGAACACTATAAATATAAAGAAATAAAAAAAAAGTCTAGTGAGTTACGAAAAAGACTGTTGAGAAGTCTAATAAGGAAATCTTAAGACTTAAAATAATTTCTCGTAAACTTCTGAGGATCTCATCCAGGATATCTATATGTATGTATGGGTCAAGATTTTGGTTTAAGGGAGTAGAAAGTTTAAATCTTATCATTTTACATTATTTTTTTCTCCCTCAAGATTCATTTGCACTTCATTCACATTTGGACGGTTTTAGAGAAGAAAAAAAATATGAAGACTAACTGTTTTAATAATTATTGAATATATGTATTCAGTTTTTAACATGATAGAGAAATGTTTTTCTGATGTATTTTTTGAAAATGTATTTTTCAGTATAAATATAACTTTTTTTTTTATAAATCATCGCAAATTTTCACAACGTGTATACTTTTTAAAAAACTTTCTAACACTCCTTTATATAATTGTTACAAATTGATTTTCGAATATTATACGCATTTTTTTCTTTTCAGAAACATAACTTTTTCTAGAAATCTAACCGAACGCTCAATTCAGATCAACAAGGAAGGAATGATAATAATCGAACACTCAGTATTGTTTGTTTTTTCTTAGAAAAACAATATCCCACCCAGTTGAGCCCCCTCACTTTTCTAGAACCTTTAAATGAGTTAAAAAAAACAATTTCATGGAATTTCTAAGGGAGAAACAATGCTAAGTGATAAAATTGTAAATTCATCCTCTTAACTTAAAATTGCATTTTGTCTTCAATACAAATGACTATAGAAAATACATCTTCTCAAGTGTGTTTTTTTCTAAATTTTCTACAGTTTAGTCAGTTATTTCTACAGCTATTCCTAGAAAGTTTTTTTTTAATTTTCTTTCGAAATTGACAAATTCTGGTTATAAATCTTTTTCATCAAAATACTTGGAGTTATTGTTTATTTTTGAAGTAATTTTCGTACATTTTAGCTTAAAAATTGAAAGTTTTAATATTTTAGGGATCATGCAAAGTGAAATATTTAAAAATTTGCTCGTGCGTTTTGTTGGTAAATCTCCACTAAAAATTCTTCTAGATATTTTTTTTTTCATGAATATAGGGTCCCCCATTATGTCTAAGCTCAATTTTGCTCATTCCGGATGACGTTTAAATAGCTGATTTTCGCTGTGTGTTCTTGACTACAAATCAACTTAAAACTTTGTGTATCGCGAGCTCAATTTTTTATCATATTCGTGAAAATGAAAAGATTTTTCCTGAAAGCGCAAAAAAATCGTGCACAAATGGTATACTATCTCCAACATTTCGCTGATTCAGGTGCATGGCGAAAATGTAAAAAGTAAGCATAAGAGCGGTCTAAAAAGCGATTCGGAAGTACAAAAAGGAAATCAGCTTTGTGGACAAAAAAAAACTGGGCGGGAACCGGATCCGGTGGACAAAAATTTGGACCGGACTTTCAGTATCAATTAAAAACATTTATTCTGGGCTGTATAGAATAATCCATGCCTTGGGAGTTGATAACAGCCAAAGTAGTTTAAATCTAGTTCAAAGACTAAAAATGAATAACTCTAGTTAGAAAACCTGAATAATCAAGCGTAAATACGTAAAGTTTACAAGATAAACTATGCAACTTAATAAGGCAATGGAATTATTTTGGGGCAGGTGATTATTTTGAACAACCTTTCTTATAACTCTCTAATAAAACAATCAGGTATGATCAATTTAGATAAATATATTCAAAGCTTGGGCTTCAACTATATTTGCTCAAATTTTTCATGACTAATTGGTTTGTAAGAGAGATATCAGCAAGGTGTTCGAAAATCATCACCTGGTCCAAAATAAGTCCATTACCACATTCATCGATATTATAAACGAACTGTCAATAATGTCCGCATGATCCTAAATGATGAAGGATTGACTTTTCACAGTCTCAAAGTGTACCTTTATGAAACCGGAAGCCGCACATGATAATTTTGTTTACATGTGTCAAAAACCATAAAAATTAAGACTTGAATTCATAATTTTCTAAATGTTCAGCATACTGGTCTTTACGTTTGGTTCTCAAATGTGAAGAAAGTTTAAAATTACAGCAAATCTCTCTACAAATTTTACCTCATCGTCAACAAATCGCTACCCCAATTCAATTTCCGACAAATTGTCACTGGTTTACCACAAACGCCCGAATTTCTTCGGAAAATACGAAAAAGAGTGGGCCCACGCGTGGGCTTAAGATCTCAATAAAAAGCATCACGCGGATCGTTTTCACCTCCAAATCCCGCGAACCTATCTACAGACATTTAGCGCACCTTTTCTCTGATGTGTTCATTCTTATAACAAAAACCCACGCCCAACCTAAATGCTTTCCGAATCAAATCTCAAGACGGGTGGCACATTTCTACTTACCAGAAGATACCCCACGCGAAGGTCTTTTCTGAATGGGTTGTTAAAGTACACATGTTTCCCGATCCCCATTCGACCGAGTTTGTTCGCTCGATTGGCAAAACTAAAGGCTCGCGCGATATGTTTGCACTGATATGCAAAATAAGCCTTCAACGTTAGTTTGACAAAATGAGCTGCTGCTACTGCTTACCTTCGCGGAGGTTTTCCGAGGGTTGCAATTCCTAGAAGTACGAGGTATTTAGGTTCAGCAGACCCAGCCTGTCTGTCTTTCAGCCACTTGGAGGTGCGACTGTCTCAATCAAAATGTTACGAACCATCGGTGTCGGTGAGGCTGTCACCAGTCACAATCATTGATGCCAAATTCGAATGGCGGCGTGCCATTTTGGAGGTAAACATTTCATTGACTAGGATCAAATTTGTTCTGGCGCTCGCTGCTGAGCGGGTTGTGAATTTAGGATCATTTAATCATTCATCAATGAAGGGATGTACGCCTCCAATTAAATGCATCGCTGAAGCAATGTTCCGAAAATCACTCGGAAGAAACGCCCATGATACGTTTCCAGTTGGAAAAAATCATAGCCGAATGCTGCTGCCTGAATCGGGGGTTCTATTTTATTGAGCTTCAAAAGTGCTGATGATTATCAGGTATTTTGTACAATATGTCAATATTTATACTAGACCGTTGCAAAAAATGACTTTTTGCTTTCATATGTTTTTTCGATGCTTTTTAGGTCACCAGGCATCAGTGTAAAATTTCAGATGATTTGGTTGATCCCCGGAATAGACGACATTTCATGATAAAAGTTATAACCATTTAAAAATACAAAAAACTAATTCAATCGAAAAGTATTCAAAAATGGCAGAGTTTGCTTGCTACAGCTTTTAGTAATTTCATGAAATGTTTTTGCAAAGGTTATATAAATCAATCAGATGCAGATGCTATGCAAATCAGATTTTTCAAGATTTTTTATTCTCATCCTACGGTTACTCAGTTTTCAAATAAGCAGCCAAAGACGCCTAAATTTAAAAAAAAAAAATTAAAATTTTAATTTTTTATTAATAAATTGAATATTTTTTCTAGGGTATAAGTGAGGTTTGGTTTTTGTTCACATGTAATGTACTGCAAGAATCAAGGCATATTTTTTATCCAAAATTATATTTTTTTAAACTTTTAGTACATCTCTGGCGATTTTTCAATGAAAAATTTTGTTTTCCCATACATATTTCCATACATTAAAAATCGTTGCGCTGATTCAGGACTAGATGGATTCGTTTCGCTTCCAAAATTTTTATTGCTATTTCTGGCTGCAAAAAAATCAAAAGTAGTTATGGTAGGTGTAAAAATTTAAGAATTATCTCCATTATCTCCAGAACCAGGCGCGGCCCTGGGGCTCGCTCTTGGAGGGGATGAGTTTACAAATTTTCAAAATTCGACTCATAAAAATAACTTTCTTGTGAAAAAACGTTAATTTCGGAATAAATTTTTTGAACCCATTTTCTACATAAACTTTTTTTCGATATCTTTTGATATAACTTCAATAAACGAATTTATAACTTTCCATGCGATTTTTTTCGATTGAATGATGATTTCAGAATTTTGTACACCTTCATATCTTCTTCATATCAGCGCTAGGTTACTACAAAGAAAATTAATGGTTTTCTTTTTGGTTTGAAAAGCGAATATTTGAAATAAGTTTTTTACCTAAGAAAAGCTTTGATTTTAGAACTGATATTAAAATTCTTATATTATTTTTATTTTTCTCTTATATTATTCTGAAAAGTAATTCGAAAATTTTGTATTCATTTTATCAATTCTGCATTTCATTTCCCATCATGGATTGCCGTAGAAGAATTTTATGTCTATATCTAAATTTTATTCTGAAATATGCTTCTAAACACTGGAGCTTTTGCAATTCTAGTTTCATTGATTCGCTCTTGAATTTAAAGCTCAAATTCTAGATTTGAAATTTAAGCCTTTCGTTTCTAATTGTAACAAATTTGCAAAAAAGAATGTATGAATAAAGCGATTTTTTTTATTCCTCACAGGCCTCATAATTACTATTTTTTTTTTCAAAATTATGTTTGAGAAATAACCGAAGATAACAGCATTTTTGTTCCTAAGCTTCAAAATCTGATTTTGGAAGATTTGGTCTTCCTGCATCAGAAACATTTGTTAGATTTTGCTTGTGAACGCTAGTTTTGATGATACACACGAATCATTTTTTTCAAAAGCTCATTTTAAAGTGCTTTAAATGTAGGTAAAATGTCCCGAAGACACTATGGGTCTAAAATGCTACGTTTTGGCGTAAACAATTTTGATCACCTTTTTACATCGTTTTCCCCTGTGTGCGGCGTGTGGAAATTTTAAAATTAGTCAGTTTTGTGTGAAATCAATCTTTGATAACTGATGAACTAATAAACCTACATGAAAACTGAAAGCTAATTATAAATTAATTTGCTCCTCTTCATACAATCAAGGGTTCAGACCTTGTCGAGTTAATTTATTTTTTCAAAAAAAATAAATTCTACCGTTACAACTTTTTTGAATATCGAATATTAAATATTTAAATTTATACAACCGCTTGGTTGAAGTCTGTGAAATTATTTGAGATATCGTTTTAAAGATATCAACATTCAATTTAATTTAAAACTTGTTTAAAATTCCTTCAAAATTCCCTTTTTTGACAGATTTGGGAAAAGTGAACTAGAAATAAACTTCAAGAACTTTTTTCTCAGGAAAATTTATCGCAGTTTTTGGAAAAGTTGATTCTTGAGTTAAAAACTTTATTTCCAAAAAAATTGAGTTGTTCTACAGTTTTTCCAGAAAAATGCACACATTTTTTTAATGATATTATGCAAACCTTTTTTAAAAATATTTTCAAAAATCAAGTGCTAATAGAAAAAAATGAATATTTGGAACCAGCGCCCCATAACTATTCAACTTAGCTCTTATATTCTTTGCACCTCATTAAAAAATTATGAAATGAAGCATTAACTTTTGATAGCACAAGGCATAAAAAAAAATCACATGTTTTCGAGGTGCATAAAAATTAGGAGCTGATTTTGACGAGTTTGAGAATGCTGAATTCAAATATGCATTTCATTTCGTTATTTCAGCTCTCGCTCCTGAGATTCATGGCTTACATTTGAATATCGGTAATAAATCATTTAATAAATGTTTGCCCTTTGTTTAAAAAAAAACTGTAAAATGTCACATAGGTTTTGTAAATCAACGTTTCAAATTAATGGTCAACTCTCTCGATGATTGCGAGTAATTTTGATTTCAGAAAAAAAATTACATAAGTTTTCTTTTATTTTTTTCAAAACAAAGAAAATCCAGGAATTTGGTGAAACTTCAAAGAAATTTTAGATCGAAATTATATTTGCAGTCTTAAATTAGGGTGTAAATAAATTTAAATTTTTAATGTTATAAACTTTAAAAAGCTCCTTTATGATGTCAAAAATAGTTGTATATTTTTCAATTATTTTTTTTTCCATTTATACTTTTTCAATTAAATTTTCATAAAATTGTAAGATTACATTCGCCTTCTAGTGTCCAAATTCGCCTTTAGACGGAATTTATTAAAAGTTTCAATAACCACATCGAATAGTTATTTTTTCGCTAAATGATTTTAAGATTCCGTAATAATGACAGTTGTTTAACAAGCGCGTGTCGTTCGCTAAGAAAAGCTTAAAAACCAATAAAAATGGGACAATGATCCATTTTACCAAAAATTATCATTTTTGAAGTCTCAGAAAACTCAGTTTTTTGTTCCGAATAAATATTATGAATATGAAGCCTTAAATGTAACAAGAAGCTGGATTAATTTATTGAAGAAAAAAAATTCCGATGTTGGTTAAAAACTATGAAAGGAAATTAGACCCGAATGACCTTTCAAGGTTAAAAGGTCTCTAATAAATATTATTATTATTGTTATTATGAAATGAAAAAATTGCCTGTTGCCCTGTTGTATGTAATCATAAAATACAACATCTGTGAATTTCTAGGCGGAATAAAAATTGGGTTCTAGAGGGTTAGTTTTCTAAAGTTGTATTGTATCTCTGAGACTAGGAAATGTAGAAAAAAATCTGGATCTGTCATAAAATGGATTATTAGTTTATCAGCTACCAATGACTGACTTTTTCTATTCGCATGACCATTTGCTAAAAAATGTGGTAGACTTGAAACGGAAAAACTTAAAAAGTGATTCTTAAAATCTAAATGCATCTTCTTAGTTGAAATTGTCTGAGTTTAATTACCTCTAATTACAATTTATAATTGATTCGCCCTATACGCTTTCCAGTGCCCAACCCCGCCTTTATGAGAAATTTACTAAATTTTTCAAAAACCGCATCAAATAGTTTTTTTAAAATATTTTTTTATGTTTTCGCTAAATGATTAAAACGATGTTGTGTTAAGATTTCGTAATGATGACGGCGACGACAAGCGCGTGTCATTCGCTAAGAGAAGTTTTAAAATCAACAAAAATGAGAAATTTTAATTGAGGCGCTTGGGATCAGAGGAGTTTCGAGAAAACGCGCTTCAAAGTTGTGAAGGTGCTCGATTTTTCATACATTTTTCGAATTTCAACAGTTTTAATTCAATCGAAAAATTGTTCAAAAAAATTATAAAAAATTCGAGTTTGGCACCAGATGTACATTGAAACATGAAGAATCGTTGGGTATACTTAGCTCAAAATTTATGATTTTGGGACTTTCCGCTTGAATAGTTCTCATCCCGAAAAAGTTTGTACATTCTTCGTACTCAAATATTTTTCCTGTCAAATTTTGATCCATTTAAGTGGAAAAGCGTGATATTGGGAGGAAGGAAGGATTTTCAAAAAACCATAGAATCATTTTTTGTACCCATGTAGTCTTTCCTATAAAATTAGGTCTTATTTATTTGATAAGCTCTCGAGTTATGGACACCTCCTTCTCTCTTCCTATCCCGTAGTGTATCCAATTCTTAAAAAAAAATGAAGCTTGTACCTGACTACCTAAAATTCCCCTCCTGGATTATGAGTTCTCGAGTTCTCGAGATGTCCGAAAAAAATATTGTATGGAAGTCTCCCCCGTCCCCTTTCTAAGGTTGCCGAAATCACAGAAAAATTTGTAATTTCACAGAATTTTGAGCAAAAGATTTCACAGATTTTTGAAATTTTGTACGTTTGTCCAAAATTATGGTTTTTATGTCAACAAAAATTTAGAATTTAAAACTTTGTTTTTGAGAAAACATAATAAAATTGGTAATGTTTATTGATTTTTCTCAAAAAAAAAAAAAAATAAAAAAAACTCAATTTTTCATGACCTTTCAAAGAAATTTATGCTTTTTCCATTACAGAAAATCATCAAAGATTTTTTTGGGTAAAATCACAGAAAATCAGATTTTTTTTCAGCAAAAATACAGATTTTTTTTTTTGGCAACCTTGCCCCTTTCCCCATTGGAGAGAGCAAGGGATCTCAAAACATTAAAAAAACATTTCTCGTACTAAAATATACTCCCATGCAAAATTAGCTTTCATTTGCCCGATTCGTACTCAATTAGTTCTCGATTTATGAAAAAATGTATTAGAGACCCTCTTCTTATCTCTCCAGTGAAAGGAAAGGAGTATCTTAATACAGTATCTTAATACGTAGACATATTTCTTGTTCCTAAATACCTTCCTATGTCACATTTGGTTTCATTTTCTTGATTAGTTCTCGAAATACGCAAAAAAATGTGTAAGTGAACCAATCCATCCCCCCTTTTGCTATCTCTCCGATGAAAGAAAAGAGGAATTCCAGATAGTCATAGAATCATTTCTTCCACATACCATGTCAAATTTGGTATCTTTTTCTTGATTAGTTTTTTTCAAATGTGTAAAAAAACATAGTGTGGGGTACCCTCCCCCTTCTTCCTACCTCATCAAACGAAGAAGGGAGGGATTTCAAATACTTATTGAAACATTTCTCGTCCTGAAATATCTACCCATGCCAAATTAAGTTTCATTTGTTCGATTGGTTCTCGATTAGTTCTCGATTTCTTAAAAAAAATGTATGGAAGAACTCTCTCTTTTCTTATCTCCTCTGTGAAAGAAACGCCTTAAAACATGGCAGAAATATTTCTTGTTCCTACATTCCTTCGTAACATTTGGTTTAATTTTCTCGGTTAGTTCCCGAAATACGCAAAAAATTGTGAATCCCCCGCTCCTTCCTATCTCCCAATGGAAGGAAAGAGAGGTTCCAGACAATCATAGAATCATTACTCGTACCCACATACCTTCCCATGTCAAATTTGGTACCTTTCGGTTGATTAGCTTTTGAAATATGCAAATAACATTGTGTGGGGTTACCCTCCCCTCTTCCTATCTCACCAAACGAAGAAGGGAGGGATCGCAAATAATCATGGAAACATTTCTCTTCCTAAAATAACTACCCATTTCAAATTTGTTTCCATTTGCTTGATCAGTTATCGAATTGTGCAAAATAATGTATGGTAGCCCCATCCCCCTTTCAATCTCAACATTGGAGGGAAGGAGGGGTCTTTAACCATTCTTTAAATCCTTTACCTATCCAAATACTCTTGCGTGCCAGAATTGGTTCCATTTGTATAATTAGCTCTCGAGTTATTTGATCATGTTTATTTTGTTTCTGAGACTTCCTTCCTTCCAGAGAGGGGGAAAGGTCTCAAACTTCAATATCCTCACCTGTCAAGTTTCAAGCAAATTGGTCCAGTAATTTTCGAGTCTATAGGGAACTGATACACAGACAGAAATTCATTTTGATACATAGATTTTTTTGCCAGGAATTTACCACTTCGTGGCATTCTTCCCTATTTGAATATAGATGAAATTTTAACTCTTAAAAAATTTTATGTCCTCAGATGAGAGCAGATGGAACCGTATTTTTGCAGAATGCAGAGATTGAAAAATGAATTACAAAAAACGACAATAAAAAGAATCAATTTCTTTAGTTCTCATACAACAGCAAACTAAGACCTAAACGAGGTTTAAGGTTGACATTGACAGAATTTTCTTCTTATTGCTGATACAGCTTTTAACCTTCCAAAGCCGTTCGCTAAATATACGATTCGGGGAAATTTTAGTTGTAGCTTGATTTCGTTCTCCTGGCTGTAAATGTTACCCGATTTTAATGATATTATATTCATTGTGTAGGTTATTTATTCTTATTACTCACCATTTCAAAACTAAGTCGATATGTATTACCAGGTTATCATAAACTGGTTCAGAAAGTAAAAAGTCCGAAAAATCAATTTTATTTTTAAAATACTCATAACTTCTGACAGCTTTTCTGCATTTCAGTGTTTCAATGATGTTTGAAATCGTCAAGAATCCATCTTTCTGACAATGTATAGATATGTTGGGGTTGAATGAAAGTTTCGACCGCTATCTCAAATGTTCCGTTAGAAAAAAATCTTACTTTTAAAAAACGACATCCAATTTTGGCTTTGCTCAGCTGTATTTCATTTCCTAACGAACCGATTTTCAAAACTCAAATTTTAGTTTTTTGTCGTCAATTTGATCATTATTTTCATAGAACATACTTGGTCTGTCAAAATTCGCAGTTCTTCAGTATATTGGAATGATGATATAGATGTTTGAAATGTGCGCTTCGGGTCATATTGACCCGAACAGCTTTGGAGGGTTAAGAGTGACAAGGAATTCAGCGCTTAAAATAAACAATTTTAAACAGGCCTATTTGTTTGACACGGGCAGTTTAATGTTTACCATATCGAAAACTATGTTGTACAAAAATTCTAGCACATGTTTGCTGGGTCTTGCTTTGTGCCAAATGCACCCACCAACGCCTTTCGATATCAATATCAATTTAACCCCGAGCTTCGTGCTGATCACGCAAAGCCATCGACTGCAAGTGTAGGGGGAACCCTGTTGTTGTTGTTAGCAAAACCTAAAAAATATCTATCGCACCAACTCACGCGAAAACTGTCGAATATGATCAACAGCTCCCAACAGTTTCCATTAAAATTTCAATTATTTCTTACACCTTTTTGCCATGTTTCCCTGAGCATGGTGTTCCCGAAAAGCAATATCAAAACAAGGCAAAGTTTAGCTCAGATTGGCAGAAAGTAAAACTTTAAGTCTTCAAACACGCAGGTTTCCCCCACACTTCATGAATGAGTGTCTCTTGAAATGCGAACGGTCACAACCAACAAACACCAGATCATTAGGGCAAGGCGCCTCAAGTGTTGGCCTCCGGCAGATCACTCTCAAATGGTCCTGATCGGAGCGAGCACAGGTTAGCGTGACAATCCTGCCGGGCACGCAACTCCTAACTTCAGAATGGTCCCAATGGACAACACACCTCACTATTTTATCCGAGGCGTTTTGCTGATGTCGATTAATTGTCGAACGCAGCTGTTTCGATTCATGCACTTGGTGACATAAACAATAAACGGCCTAGTTCTGAACCAATTCATGCAATAAGGGTCCTAAGAAACAATCTAATACAGGCTGAGGTCCCTCCCTTCACATAAAAAGGAAAGGGAAAAGAAAGATCAATGTTGCGTGCATGAATTACATGAAATCCAAATTAAAGCTGTGGATTCCTTAAACGACGACTGCTCTACAAAGCTGTCACCAAACACCTGATCTTGGCGAGGAAGTGGTTGAAAATTTTCAACGTTGCTCCACCTTCCTGGCAGCTTAATTTGAAGCAGCCCACACGCACCCAACAACTTGCAATGAGACGCCATTCTTCGAGCTTTGGATCGCATGAAGTGAACTCCACAAAGCACTTTGGGTGTACTTTCAGATTTGTACAAGTAACAGTGGTATAACATGGACCTAGACATCGTTAATTTATGTTATTCATAATAAGTGACATAAGCCTAGCATTCGATGCGATGCGATCTATTGAGAGCTAGACCAGACAGCTGCTGTCTACCAGTTGTTTACTTTATTCGTCTATAAATGGTTTCAACAGATTGGCAAAAACACAATTTAACAAAAAAAAAAAAATGACAAAAATGACAAAAATGACAAAAATGACAAAAATGACAAAAATGACAAAAATGACAAAAATGACAAAAATGACAAAAATGACAAAAATGACAAAAATGACAAAAATGACAAAAATGACAAAAATGACAAAAATGACAAAAATGACAAAAATGACAAAAATGACAAAAATGACAAAAATGACAAAAATGACAAAAATGACAAAAATGACAAAAATGACAAAAATGACAAAAATGACAAAAATGACAAAAATGACAAAAATGACAAAAATGACAAAAATGACAAAAATGACAAAAATGACAAAAATGACAAAAATGACAAAAATGACAAAAATGACAAAAATGACAAAAATGACAAAAATGACAAAAATGACAAAAATGACAAAAATGACAAAAATGACAAAAATGACAAAAATCACAGAAATGACAAAAATGACAAAATAACAAAATAAGACAAAATACGACAAAAATAACAAAATACGACAAAGTACGACAAAATACGACAAAATACGACAAAATACGACAAAATACGACAAATACGACAGAAACGACAAAATACGAAAAAAATAAGACAAAATACAGCAAAAATTGGCGTTTTTTGGTGATCGGTTATTTTTTTTCTCCATCTTATATCCTGATTCTCCATCTGGCTCAGGTTGTACACTGGTTAAGCTGTCGTAAGATGAAGGTAGAAAATGGGTGCGAGTTCGATTCTCACCAACGGCAATTTTATTTTTTTGTTTGTTCGTTGGATGAGTTAACCAATAGGGACAAAATTCCATAAAACGTTTCTGGCTTCGCTTCAATGTTTGTATGTAGTGTTCCTACAGCATTTTCATCTTTGTCGCAATGCACATTTTCATTAAATATGGAACTATCGATAAATTAAAAAAAAACTTCTTACAACATCTTTTTTCACAATTAGTAATTCTAAGGATAATGGATTCTGATGGATACATAACGTATGCACATAATTCCAGATAATTCTCATTATTTGAGACAATTTTTCCGTCCCAGACTGTTGACAGAATTTGCCAGTTGATTACAAAGTTTTAAGGTTAGAATATTTTTTAGTAAATTTGTTTTTTAATTGTGTATTTTCTGTTATAAGTGCAAAAAATTTTTGAAAATTTTGAAATTATTGAGTAAACCAATACAATTTTAAAATATTTTTGGTATAAATTGAGAGAATGTGTACTTCTTAAACTATTATACACTTAAAATATATGAATTTTTCTAAGATTTCAAAAAAAAAAAAACTCAAAAAAATATTGTATGGAGTGTCACGGACCAGATATTTTAATTTTTAGTAGAAATGATAAATTAGCGTTACTGATTTTTTTTTTCTGTAAGTCCTTCTACAAAAAACACCGTGAAATAACAATTATTTCTGGTGTCTTTAAACAAGTGTGTTAATCTTTCTTAAAACTCTGATTAAAGCTGTTAATTTAATAACTCATCACCCGAAATTCTCTGATTTAGAAAACAAAAAAAAATAGATACTAAAATGTTTTCTTTTCATGATAAAATGCTTGGAATGTACTTCATCGAAACCAGAATAAATATTTTCATCATGATAATTGGGAAATAACATTAAGATCTAAGACTTAGAATAAAAAATAGATGAAAAATACAAATGAAATAAATTTAAATTCCAAAGAGATACAAATATAAAAGTCCCAAAGGAAAAACCTAAACCTAATATGGCATTTCATTCCGAACCACAATTCAGTGTCTTAAAATAAAATCATAAATTCAAATCCTGATTTGAGAAACAGATAAAAAATGAATTTATAGTTCAAAATTGAGAAACAAAGCAGAAATTGCAAAATTTATAACTTAAATTCATATGTTTTATTTCAATTTTATATCTTAAAAAAAACAAAAACAAAATCGTTTGCATGCAATGTGTTAGAAATTAAAATAAATAATGCGGAGTATTTAAAATTTGGTATTGAAAATTAGATTCTTATCAGATCAAATATTAAAAAACAGAAACTTTTCTCAAATAGTTCTATTAAATGTGGCAAAATAATCAAAACACAGAATCATAAATCTGGAAGAAGATGAAATTAATATCATATTCATATTTAGAGAATCACTCAATGAAATTCGCAATTCAACTATAAGTGTATTATTTTTTTTTTTAATTTGATAATTTGAGAGCGGTCCACTTGAAAGTAATATACTTATTTCGGGTTTTTTGCTTAGGTAGAGGATAATTTTAAAATAAAAGTGCTGCAGAATCGATAGTATAAAATTTAGGTTAAACTAGTTAGAAAAGTTTCAAATCAAAGACGGAAACTGGAATGGAATATCAATTGAGCATTGCCGATTTGTCTACAGAAAATTTTTTAATGCTTGATTTTTCATTATTTTACCCCCCGTTATTCTAGCTGCCGAAAACATCGTTACATTTTTTATACGTGGAAAAAAATGTCGTATCAAATAAATAATGATTGATTCGTTAGAAACTCCTAAAACATTTTTTTCATTTAACATGTAAGAGAAAGTGATGTAAAATATATTGTAGGCATCCCAGATTTCTCGGAATTATTCGGACATAAACGGGTTTTCAAACTTAAGTTGACTGGACAAGTAAAGCAAACTATGATCTGGCTCAAACAGAGAACTCAAATTGATAAAAAAAGAAAAGTTGAAATGTTTGGTGTTAGTCACTTTATAGATTTTTTTCGAATAATCACTGGATTTTGCTTGATTTGTTCGGATTTTGAGTTAAAAAAAATCTTAATCAAATGCCCAGATTTGCTACGTTTTGAAAAAAAATGTACTGATTTGCCTAGCCAATAAAAATTTGGGAAAAAAATCTGCTATTCTTATTCTAGGGGGCTCTTGAACTTATTTTATAGTAAAACTATTAGAAGCAAGGCCGTGCGAACGGGGGGGTTTTAAGGGTTTAGTCCCCTCCCCATGAAGATTTCTTTCAAGTAAAATTTTCAGATCAAGAAATGAATTTACTATAGTATCCGGAAATTTTTTGATCCCAAACGGCGTTCAAAAATAAGTTTAAACAAACACATCAGAAAATTGGCACGCCTCCGGCGGAAGTTTTTCCTAAATCAATCTAGGCCAAAGACATTTCATTTTACTACATTATATTATGACCTTCACGAATTGAAACTTATTTTTATTATTGTAAGTTTGAAGTCGCGATTCAGTAAACTGTTTTATAGAAACTAAATTCTTGACAAACAAAAATGCTACCTTAAGAATGGGTTTTTAGTAAGAAGTGTAATAAAGCAAGCTCAAAATTTGACCATTTTAACTTCAAAATTCATGCATCGGATGGTAATTTTACACATTATCATGTAACAGATGTTCAATACTCACAATGGTCAACTACACAAGGTCACAAAATTCACATTTTTCGAAGGTGCAAAGAATTTACTAACTAATTATGATAAATTTGGGTGCCCTTAATTCCTTAATGCCCTAAATTATCTTTTAAGGGATTTTTGCATTTTCTGGCAAAACCTTAAAAATTTAAAATAAAGGTTTTAAACTAATTATCAATTTTCCTCAAGACCGCAAGTACTTTAAAACTTCTTCGAAAAAAATTATAGAGAATTTCAATTTTTTTTCTGTACCCCATTTTGTTAAATACGGGAGTTTTAACGATTTTTTGGATAGTGTTCAACCAAATTGAATTTTAGATATCTTTCAAGGCAAAAAATAAATCGTTTTGCAGGAATTAACAGATTTGTTGAATGCAATGAAATCCTTTTACCAAACTTTATTCACTTATACTAGTAATACCAGCGATGGTAGTTTTCGATTTTTCTTGAAACTGTAGAATTTAAATTTTTAAGCTTACTTTTCATTATAATAATCAAAATTTTATGCCCTAATTAAATAATTAGGCCGGAACAAACTTCAAATCCTTTTTTTGTCACTCGGAGTTGGAACATCGCGAGGGGGGGTACAATAAAAAATAATGCGAAAAACAAATAAGTTGGAATAAATTGCACGGAAGCTTGTATGCAACAAAATTTCATATCATATTGTTGCACAAAACCTATAAATCAAGTAATTTTTTATCGAATAATTCAATGAAATCGAGAAAACAAAAGGTGAAATAACTCCCATCTTCTTAAATTTAGTTTTTTAGTCTTGTAAGCTTTCAGATATTGGAATTTTTTATTGGAATTAACATAAATTACTTTAAACTTCATTTATTTCCCCCTTCGGGTTTTTGGAAATTTCGAAGGGGGGGGGGGGGGGGGGGGATGACAAAAGAAGAAATGGATATTTGTTCCAGCCTTCTAAGAAACAAATTAAGGATCAGTTTTTTTTATTTCATGTAGATTTATTAGCTCATCAGTGATCAATGATTGAATACACTCAAAATTCAACCCAACTTCATTTCAAAACTCATAAACATCATATTACCAAATCTAGAGGTGACAGACAAAATCTGACAAAAGATGAGAGTTCAGGGCACTAAAATCTACCAAATTTTTGAAGTCATAAGCTCAAATTTCCTTTAGTGGTCAATAAATTCATAAGTTTTTGAAATGTCAAGAAGTATTTATTAAAAAATTTCCTTCTGAATTGTTAGAAAAAAACTTATTCTTTCATTTTCATATTTTGTTTTGATTTTCAAAAAAAATTTCCGAATTTTATAATATCGTTTTTTTTTAGTTTAACCGATTTTTTTAAGCCAGACTTTTTTTTATTTTTTTGTAATATTTTTAATAATTTTGTCTTTGTTTTAAAATCTTGAATTTTTGTGTTACAAAAATAATTTTCTCGGAAGCCTTTTAATCTTCATTTATAATAAGAAAAACATAATTTCTTTAATTTGTTCTAGGACTCAATATTCCAAAAGACGAGGACAAAATGTTCAGAGCTAAAAAATTTAAACTACAAAACTCTTGCACAAAAATTGAAAATGTTTCACTGTTTTTTTTTATTATCAAATCATCTTTCTTGAATCGATTATATTTTTTAAAATAATCTATGCAAAGTTCGTAAAATGAATTCGGAATTGCAGCTGTAAATCTAAGAATAATGGGCAATGTTAAGCAAATTAGTATTTGATTCGTGCTCTCAATATTTATTACACAACTGGGATATCCTCATTTATATTTTAATCAGTTTCTTATTGCACAATTCAAGGAAACCGATTATCCAACCTGTACATTGTCAGATTAATCTTTAAATGATTAACGGAAGTCTGAAATTTATTTTATAATTAGGTTTTGATTTCTTTTAAAATCTGGTGTTATATTCTATATACTCTATTTCTGTGCACTGATTCTTATGTCCGAAACTTTTAATTCTAGTTTTATTCGAAATTTCAATTCGATTTTTTTCTGCTGTTTCTGAAATTTTGATTCCAATTATGTTAACTATACTGCTTAAAATTTATTTTGTAGGAAATTTCTAGTATAGAGTAAGGATCATCATTTTGAGAAATTTATCAATAATATATCGGAAATCGCAATAAATTAAAGCATTGATTCTAATTGGTTTGGAATTGTATCACTTTATTTTAACATTTTTTCTAGTCAACGATTGTATATTATAGGTATAGAATATTATACCTAGCTGACTTTAAATTTCGGAACTCCTCTCACAACCCCCTCCCCCTCCCCTTGCCCCCCTGGACGGGTCCTTCGCACGGGCCTGATTAAAGATATTATTTCGCTGAGGCTTAGTTATCTCACAAATAAGATTTCAACACCCATGTACTCCTAGTATCCGAGCTTTCTCAATTACCTTTTTTGTCAAGATTATATTCTTTGAACATTTCATGTCATTCCTGACCTCATATTTCCAATGAAACTGGATGACATGCCCGAACTCGAGACTCAAATTGTTAAGAGCCAGAGTAGGTGATAAATATTTAAAAAATGTCTAGTCCTTGTTTTCAGTATACATTATTTTTTTTTTTTTACATAGTATTCCGTCTCACGACATAACTTGACGAACATAATTCCTAAAATTCACTCGGTCCATGGCAACCGTTCTCCAATTCCTCGGGCACCCCACGTTCGCCAGATCACGCTCCACTTGGTCTAACCACCTCGCTCGTTGCGCCCCCGCTCGTCTTGTTCCTACCGGATTCGTAGCGAACACCTGTTTTGCAGGACAGTCGTCCGGCATTCTCGCAACATGTCCCGCCCAGCGTATCCGGCCAGCCTTCACCACCTTCTGGATACTGGGTTCGCCGTAGAGGCGCGCGAGCTCGTGGTTCATCCTTCGCCTTCACACTCCGTTCTCCTGTACGCCGCCAAAGATGGTTCTTAACACTCGTCGCTCGAATACTCCGAGTGTACGCAGGTCCTCCTCGAGCAATATCCATGTCTCGTGCCCGTAGAGACAGTATACAAGAAAACCCAAAATCCCACCAAAATTAAAGCGGCAGATTCAGGATATCAGGATCTCAATTTCGGATACTGGAAGCTTCTACGTTCAGGCATTCGCTACCATATAATATTCAGTAGGTACCAATTAGTCGGTCAGTCAGATTTTTTTTAATTTTTTTAAGTTTAAAATGAAGTAATTTGTTTTTCTATATTTTATTAACCCATACTCTAAACTCTATTTCAACTCTCAACTGTATCCAGAGAAAAGGTAAAACTACTTTTGGGCTATTTTTTTCACCCTTCTCCGTGCGAATATAGGCAAAAATTGATTCGCAAAACGGGCTTGCTCGCCATTCCGTCGCTCCAAAATACTGCCCCTTGAGGTTTGAGCTATTTTGATTGACATTTGCCCAACTAACTGGTAAACCCCTTTAGCACACCATCAATTATGATCGATCGACATCAGGAGGAAGGAGCTAGAGCTAGAAGCTTATTTGTAATGTACATACCTTTTGGATGACAGTTTATCCCATTAGTCCCCCGTTCGGAACCGTGAAGTTGTGAGATGTTGATTCTTGTTTGAGGTTTTTTTTTGTTTGTATGGGGATAAAATCATCCCAAAGCACGCCCCATCTTACGGTGGTCTTACTGTATGAATCAGTGCGGAATGTTTCTTCTATCCAAACAGGACAAATGTGGATGGATGGATGGATGGATAGTTTTTTTTTCGTTCTCTACTAAACTGCCCTACGCAAACATCTGAACCAGCTGACCTCGGAGTCCGTTCAGATTTTGCATCGCTCTAAGGAAAAGAGAAAAAAAAATAACCGATTGAACCAACTTATGCGTCCATGGTGTAACCTGTCATGTTCCGTTGATTGAAGGTGTGCGTGATGCAGTTATTGGCATCGGAGTAGTTATGTTCCGCAGGACGAAGAAAGAAGGTCGATGCTTGGGGAAGGTGTGATGGGTATGTGGCTGGGTTCAACTCACGGCTCACGGATGACAAGAACTGTCGATTTTTTTTTTCATTTTTCATACCATCTGTGGACGGACAGCCTCTCTAGAGCGGCTGTGGACAGGATGTCGACGCAGACTTCAAGTTGACCCACGAGATTTCAACGCACCGAAAGACACCGTAATCGTCATTAAAGTTCCTTCATACCTTAGCTCAGCCACAGGTCGAAGAGGTTTTAGGCTTATGCTTATGCTCTCGAAGGAAAAAAAAACCTGACTTGTCAAGTAAGGAGCGCGCCCTCAGATCCGGACCAAGAAACATTCACACGTACTCGATGGCTGCCGAGCAAATTAATGAAAATCACCCTCATTTTCAGGGTGAACGAGATGAAGTTTGCAACCGGGTACACATTGATATGAGTACGTACAGAAGACTTCTTTTGATTTTTTTTTCATCCATCCATTGAGGCGGTTGTTTTAATTTTACTTTTGCGACTTCTGCAGCGATTTTTTTAACTCTCAAACTGGACATAACGGAACGGAATGAGGTCCGTTCTGCCGATTATGGTCACGATACGGTGGCAACGCGAAAACATCTGGGAAGTTTTTATGGTCAGTTCTTTCTTCCGAAGTGGTCGTCCTTGAGTGACAACAAACCCTGCTCCGCGAGAGTCATCAGGGCAAGTGTTTCTGGTTATCGATTCGTCAGAGGGCTGATGAATTGGTGTGATATGAATCAAATATGTACATAATTTCTCTTCGTTCGTTTTAAGGAAACAAAAACTAATGCAGGATTAGATAAGGCAATCTATTCTAAAATCATTTCTAATATCTAGTATGGCGCCGGTGCCACTTTCGAACTCTTTCTTAAAACCCTTGCCGTCCCAGAAATTTGATTCCAATAAGGCCAGCAAAAATTGAAATTTTTCTTTTGTCACTTGGAGTTGAAACATCACGAGGGGGTTTAGAAAAAATTAGCCAAATTAAAAAAAAAATGGAACAAATTGGACACAATCTTGCATGCAATCAACTTCCATACAATCTGACATATAAAATATCGAAAAATTGAGTTGTTTTAGATTGAAAATTAGAAAATATCTCGAACATAAAACGTGATACAATTCCCTCCTTCAAAAGTTTTGATTTTCGCTCTTTGAAATGTTAATAAAATACCTCAAACTTTGTTTATTCCCTCCTTTGAAATATTTAAAAAAAATCGAAAGGGGGGGAGAGGGTGAAAAAACAAGAATTTGATATGTGTTTCGGCCTAATGAAGTATTGAACAAAGCATTTGAAGGATCTAAAAAATTAAAACCTTAACGAATAAAACACATGAAAGCATTATTGTGAGATCAATAATCTCAACAATTTTGAGTCAATGGATAATAATTCTTATTTTGAAATAAAGTTATAATTTTGATTTTGATTGGTTCTAAAATGTATATTTTTTTTCTTTTCTTTACAGGTACCGTTGGAATCCGAATGTTTATAAGGAACCATCATTATAGTAAGCATATTTTTGAACTCAAAGACCGTTGAATTGAAACACTAGAAATATTCCCTTTGATTCAACCACGGTATAAGAAAAATTCAGATACCGGTATTTCGATAGCAACTTACAATCTTCTTCAGTGAGTGTTCTGGTTGGGTCACAACACATATAAGAGTGAACTAATTGGCTCTCATAGATGTAGATTTTTCCTCAAATAGATTTGATTTTACATGAAAATTCTCTATTCAAAAAGTTTTCCAAACCAAAATGGAGACATAAGTTCTAAAATTGTTGTAACATTTGAGATGTTTTAGTTAATTGCTGAATTAGCGCTACGAGTTTATATTTTGTTCGGAACATTGTACTAACTTTTTTTTTATATATTTTGTTTACATTAATTTATGCCAAAAAACCAAATAGTACCAATCACTATTTTTTCAATTTTAAGTTGGAGATGGCAGCACTATCTTTCTGTCAAACAAAGTTGAGGCCCATTTTCGACTATCCGGGATTAATTAAGATGTGCTGGGTGATTTTTGTCTAGAAATAAGTCCTTAATATCGCGTAAACGCATTGGAAATTCTGTTGAGATAAGAAGAAACTTCGGCAGTGGTATACTCTTGTGGTGGTTAATTTTTGCAAATCCAGATAAGCTTTTTTCAGGCTGAATGAAGGTTGACGAAAAAAATAAATTCTTAAATTCTGTAATTTGAACCTAAAATTCTGTTACGGTTTTCTATGACGCTATTTCTATGAAGTTAATTGAAAAAAAAACAAGTGGTACATCAACAAATTAGAAACTACTTACAGTTTTACAGCAATTTACATTTTTTTTTTTTCATATTTTCATGAATTAAAGTCAGAAATAGAAAGTCCAGAGTGACAAAAAAATTTATAATTTTGGAAATCTGTACAAAATTTAAAAAATCTGTGAATTCCTTGAAAATTTTAAATTCTGTGACACAGATCCTGTGAGGAAATTTTACTCAGTATTCCGTGATAATACAGATATTTTCGTAATTTCGGCAACTTTGCCCTGAACTCCAATAAAATAATGATAGAAAACTACATCAAAATGATGAAGATGGGCCTTAATAAATCCGAAAAATCAATATTGAGATTTAATTTGGTTTTAACTGCAAGATAAGTGCTGTCATTTACGACTTCAACTGGAAAAAGTGTTGTTTAGAAAAAAAAATGTATCATCATTTCACATCATGTTAACAAAAAGAAATTAAGTAGTCTGATAAAGAATTATAGCTCAAATGTTAAATCTCTTAAAAATAAAAAACGCATAAAAATGCTGTGATCTATTCAAATAGTTTGTAGAAGCATTATTATTCACTTTTACACAGTAAATTATAAGATATAATTTTGATTTTTGTAGAAAAAGATAAGTTCACTACATTACCATTCTTATTTCGAACCTCACAATAAAAATGTTTATTCCAATATGTCAATCGTTAGTTATAGTAAAATCTC
Source organism: Uranotaenia lowii (assembly GCF_029784155.1). Lineage (NCBI taxonomy): Eukaryota > Metazoa > Arthropoda > Insecta > Diptera > Culicidae > Uranotaenia > Uranotaenia lowii. The sequence goes on from NC_073693.1 coordinate 23,838,807, forward strand.
AATATTTTAAAGTAATCAGTTTTTCAAAATGTATGTTATGGGTTCAATTGTTCCCTTGAGTCTTAAAAGCTACATAAACTCCTTGACCTGATATATTGTAATTTTACAAAAAGGTAATCGTCACTGAATAAAGAAGCAATCACAATAACATTTTTTCTTCTGAATAGATATTGATCATCGCTAAGCACGAAATTATTGATTTCTATCCTATAATTTACGGGTAGAAAGGACTTCTGCTTTCATCTAAAATAAGAAACTGCTCATCAAACAGGGTGGCTAGCGGACCGGGAATAAGAGGAAAAACCAGGAATTCAAAATGGAAGCGGCAAAACCGGGATAAGACCCGGAATTTCGAATCATAACCGGTAAAGTTTTCAAGGGTCGTTTTTCCCGTAGTAAAACCTATTGAATTTTAAAAGTTATTTTTTTATAATTGTTTTCTCAGAAGCTTTTGATCATATAAGCATCTTTCAGGGTGACTACTTATTCGGAAAAAAGCGAAAAAAAAATCGGGATTTAAACTCCATTGGGAGTAACATAATGAGAAGTCGGGATTTTTTTTAAGCGGGATTATTGAGTTCGGCGCATACATTTCAGTTTAGTGAATAGCAAAAATGGTCTTGAAAATGAACAAATAAAATTGATTAAACATGAAGCTTACAGGGTGACAAAAAAGTCCTGTCACACTTTTTTGGGGTCGCCTGTAGCCTACACGTTGCATCTCTCTGGTGCCATCTATATGTCAAATGAAAGGGCTAACTTCGCTGCCCAAAGTGGCAGAGTTTCGTTTCTGTGCAGTTTGTTTACATTGAGTTGTGAGCTATGGCAGAGTTTAGAGCAGCTGTTATCGCTGAATATGTGAAAGGGTTCAAACCCGTACACATATTCAAACATCTAAAACCGCTCGGAATCAACCGGAAATTCGTGTACCGGACCATAAATCGGTACCTAGAGACCGGAGGCACCGAGGACAAGGCACGATCTGGACGACCAAGGTCTGTGAGAACTCCAAGGCTGGTAAAGATTATTCGAGACCGGATTAGACGGAATCCCGCCCAATCTGCACGGAAGCTGGCCAGGAACCTTAAAATGAACCGAGAATCAATCCGCCTGCTTCTGCGCAAGGATTTAAAACGTACACCGTACAAAAAACAGGTGGTTCATGGGGTTACCAAAGCTACAATGGACAAAAGGTACCAACGGTCGCGGGAATTGCTCGGTTGGCGCGCAGATGACGAGATCATTTTTTCGGACGAGAAGCTGTTCGTTTTGGAGCAAATAGTCAATCGTCAAAATGATCGAGTTTGGAGTGTGAGCCTCCAGCAAGCTCCTGCGGACAAGCTGAACGTTTCCCGGTTCCAAAATAAGTCGTCAGTCATGGTTTGGGGAGCCATTTGCAAGAGAGGTAAACTGCCTCTTATTTTTATCGATAATGGGGTCAAAATCAACGCAGCGTACTACTTGGACACGGTTTTGAAGAAAAATGTTCTGCCTCAAGCTGAACTATTGTTTGCAGACGATTACTACTGCTTCCAGCAAGATGGTGCCCCATCCCACACCGCAAAGGTTGTTCAGGCGTGGTGTGAGGAAAATTTGACAGATTTCATTCCAAAGAATGAATGGCTTCCGTCGTCTCCGGATCTGAATCCACTGGATTATTTCGTGTGGGAATATACGATGTCGAAGCTGAACGACTTTAAATTAACAAATTTGGAGCAATTCGAGCGAGTTATCAGGGAAATCTGGGACGAGATGCCGATGGAGCACGTGCACGCCGCCTGCGACGACTTTCCGAGTCTTCTGAAGCTAGTTAGATCAGAGAAAGGTGGTGTAATTCCAAGATACCGTCTGTGAAGTATCTTTGTGAGTTACTGAATAAAGCTATGAAAACCAGATTCCGATTTTCTTCTTATTCTTTGAAATATTAAGATTTGCGTGTGTGACCGGACTTTTTTGTCACCCTGTAGGTACATTAAGTTTTGGAAATTAACTTTTATTGCGTTGGTTAATGTAAGAATATAATATTTTGCACCTTAGTACACTTTTCTTCGAACCTCAGGAAAAAATAGACCTATAAGTTTAGATGAAAAAATAAGTGGAAATAATGATGTGTTTTTAAAATATTGCAAGTTGTAAATTGTGATGTGAATTCATACGCGAAAATCAGTTGATTTTTAACTGAAATCAAATCTCGAATACTAAGATAGACGCTTAACATCTTCTTTATATTTGGAATTAATATATTATTTACTAACCCAGAATAAATGTTGTTCGATTCTTCACCAGATGCTCATTTTTACAGAAAATACATGTTATGATATTGAATTGAAACTTGAGGAAATGAGCAGAAATAAATCAAAAATATTTAAAATGAACAGTTATCAATTTGAAGTTACCGACCAAAAAAATCGATTTAATTTGTGAATCCCAATCCTAAATATTCTGTAGGTCAACAAACTCTAACAAAAAGCAAAGTGTTTAAATATCTTTTAACCAAGGGTTTTTTTTAATAAAATGATTTAAAATAAATAATTTTTAATAAAATAATTTAAAATAAATAATTCAAATTAATGATTGCAAACGAGATTTTTTTCGCAAATTTAATTATTTTCGGACATTTTGAATAGGGTTTCCGAAAGATACTATTCATTAAAAATCACAATACTCAATACACCTTTTAGTCCCAACCAAGTTTCCATTTTATAAAAATATTTTTTTATTGGAATTCTAAAAAAGTCCTTGTTTCTTGGTTTGTGTGATGTTTGTACATATCACACTGAAATTTTTCAAATAGTTTAAATTTAGCATTCAAGGTATTTAAAGATAGTAGATGAAAAAATAGGAATGCATTTACATTTTGGAACGTGGTTAAATTTCGAATAGTTAACCCGAAAAAAATGCTCATTGCGTGTCAAATAACCTACGACACTTCAGTTTTCGGTTATTCAAAGTCTATGAAAAAAATCCGAAAAAACATGCTTCGGCTGTAGATCAGCTCTTGAAAAATTTCACTTAATTCCCAAGAAATCTGAAGCTAGAAACTACACATTGCACATAAGTATATAATTTAACACAGTCCTAAGGAAAGAAAATTCAGCAGAATCTGTTTTTCAGAATTTCAGAGGGAATATTAAAATTACAATATTAGTCAGAAGCAAACTTTACCTGAACAAAGTATCACATGGCATCATGTATCAAAACCATATTTATCAAATCCAACTTAATAAAATACAGGAGTTTCCTTTTCAGAAAAGAAGTCAAAGACTGAAAAAAGGTGACATACTTTACTTTCTGTAGAAATCCCTACAAACATTGCCAGTATCTGAATAACCTTTGAATTGAAAAAAAAAAGTTCTGACAACTTTTAACCCTTTAATGCATAGTGTTGTTTTAAAACAACACTAACCAAAATTCAAATATCTCGAAAACGCGTGGATATTTTTGAATAATGTATTCACAAAAAATATTTTAGAGATTAAAAGAATTTAGCTCACGGTATTTTTATTACGATATTTTGATGTATGTGTGAGATATCGAACAAACTCTGCAAAAAAAATGGCAAAAATCAAATTTATTTATTTTTTTTTGAAAAAAGTAGTTTTTGGAAAATCGCTGTTATTAATTCAGAATTGCAAATTCTAACAATTTTTTCAATTTCAATGAATCACAAACACCTTCCTGCACCCAATTAATAAGGTTTTGAAGGAATTAGCAAACCGTATTTAAATGAACTAAGAATTTAAAAAAATATTTTTCAATTTTGATGGGCTTTAACTTTTGTAATACTAAAAATTATGACCTCAACCTTGTTGAGTTTTGTTTTTCGAATCAAAATCTTATTATTCCGCTGAATCAATATCAGCAATTCTCATTGTAAAAAAGTCATGCATTAAAGGGTTAAGTTCAATTTGAATTTTAACAAATAAATTATGGAACAAAAATTTTATCTTTAAACCACAAAAATAAAAATATCTCAATCGGGAAAACCGAGAAAAAACCGGGAATTCTAAAATGGAAAATCGCTGGCTGACACTCAAGAGTGGATTAGGGTTAAAACAGGGTGCTTTAACCCTAATCCACTTTTGAGTGTCAATATGACACTAATGGAAGTTTGGCGGTTTGTAACTCTATTCGGGTGCATTCCAATAAAAAAAAAGCTGCGAGAACCCTCAATGAATTTTCGAAATCTTTAATTTGGCATCATTCCTTTTCAAATGGACGCACCCTGACAGCCCAGAAAAAGCTTCCTAATCAGACCTTGAGTGTCGATTTGACACTCCTCGCTTAAAATCGCTATAGCTCTTGTTTTTAAACCGATTTTTAGAAAACTTATAGTTTTGGAAACCTCGTGATGTAACTTAAATATTATTTTCAGACATCATTCACCTACGACACTTCAGTTTTCGGTTATTCTAAGTCTATGAAAAAAAATCCGAAAAAACATGCTTCGGAATGATGATTGTAGATCAGCTCTCAAAAAATTTCACTTAATTCCCTGAAGTTAGATACTATACAAGTTAGAAACTATACATTGCCCATAAGTATATATTTTCCAATCAATAAACCGTCAAAATTCTTTAAGGGGAGAGTAGGGTCTAACGGGTAAAAAAAACACCACTTTCACGATTTTTTTTTAGAGCTATTGTTCAAACAAATGTATTCAAATTTGTTGCATTATACAAAGCATTGTTAAAAGAACATTTAGTAATGTTTTCGTAGAAAAATATTGAAGAATGAGCCGGTGACGGAGCACTTTCGAGGATGCCTTTTAGAAAACAGGATTTGCGGTGGACACTGTATCTCAGCACAGAATCATCTGAAGTCAAAAATCAGAGCAAAATATTTTTAATAGATATTTTTCTGGACCCCAACGAATTTATTTAACTTAAAAAAATTTTGATGAATTTTTTGTGGCTGTTTGAAGTAAAAACTACGATTTTTCACGAAAAAATCCGCCATTTTTTATCTGTAAAATCTCCCCAAAGTAAAAAAAAAACAGAAAAACGTTGGGGTTTGGTATTTTATATGTAGAAAATATGTTCCAAATTTAAAAAGAATCGGTGAAGTAGTTTTCAATTGACGATGTCCACTGACTCTAAAAATGTGCTTTCGAGAAAAACGCGTTTGAAGTTTCTGCTCTTGCTTTCTTGCAGTATTAGATAAGAGGAGATAAAGGCCTATCATTTCTACAGTTTTGCTTTGATTGACTTAAAAATTTGACACAACATTCTTGAAATGTTTTACAATAAGATCGATTTTTTTAAAGTGTTAGACCCTACTCCCCCTTAAGGTAAAATAAAAAAATCATTAAATGAAGGGTTAAAACCGCTACCGTTTTTTTTTGAGAATTTCGTAGCTGATCAATCTTTTTTCCGAAGCATGTTTTTTCGGATTTTTTTCTTAGACTTTTAACGCCGGAAAACTAAAGTGTTGTAGCTGAATATCGCCTGAGAAAGTTTGAAGTTACATTACGAGGTTTCAAAAACTATAAAAATCGGTTTGGAAACAAGAGAGATGTATTGGTTTTAGTCAGGAGTGTCAAATTGACACTCCAAGGATTGTAACGGATGAGGGTTAACTATGTGATAAATAAAGGTTAGTAAACGTACTTTTAGAATATTTTTTTTTCTGAAACTTATAAGCTGTGAAATGAGAACTATTATGGTTTGATCTGAAGAATAAAAAAAATAAGATGAATGCAATAAAATATTGAGCCAGTTTGCGTAAATTTGACAGTTCGATGCTAAACTCAATGTTGTCCGGAAAGATCTAAAAAATTGTAAAAAAAAGCTTTGGTTTAGAATATCATTCAATCCAAAAAAATATGAGGTACCACAGAAGATTTTAAGTATAGAAAAATTTTTCGGGCGAAAATTTTACTCTTCCACTTAAAAGTTACATTAAATTTATGAAGTTTCTTAGCCACAGGTATATATAATGGGGGCGTTAATTGCTTTTTGTTATGTAATGTCGATGAAGTTTCTTCATCAATCTGATTTATCGAATGCTTTTGATTAGTTCTTATGAAGCTCAAATAGAATTATTGGTTGTTGTTGATACATATTATAACTTTCCAAGATTGTACTAAGGTTTTTCATTGGTTTCTAATTTTTTACATGTAAATATTTCAACCTTACCAGTAACGTAAAATCACAGTTTTTTGTATTTTCAAATAAAAAAACAACTGTAAAAATATTATTTCAAATAAATGATATTCATTATTTTCTCCATTTTTTTTCGTCCTAATGATATTTACTGCCCCATTTTAATCAATTAATATGTCAGATTCCAAATCTTGTAAAAGACAATAGGATTGACAAGCAAAATGGTCGTCCATAAATTCTGATTTTTATTTAATCCAATATCGTCGTGAAAAAGGTGTCCCAAGCTCATTTTAAACACAAACTCAACTAGTTATGAATGAAATCTGGCGAAGTCATTTTTTAAACTCAACTAGTTATGAATGAAATCTGGCGAAGTCATTTTTTCCATGGATGAGGGTATTTTTTAATTATTTATTTTTGAAGTTTGTATAAGTGTATGTCTTAAATCGAAACGAGCAATATTAACATATGAATGGTAGAATACTCGAAACACTTTAATACATCGATCATAATATGAGATTACTAACAAATCAAAAAAACCTTACATTTCCTCTTAGAAAACGCAACAGGTCACCTTCCGTCGATCGATCGATATCGTCGATCTGTGCCCCGTTTCTTGGTTCACAAAGTGCAGTTTCGAATCGATCAACGGACGGACGTTGGTAATATTATTTTTTCGTGTTGTTGTCGCTGTTTTTTTTTATTCACTTCCACTTTTGAAAAGTGGCGTTGTTGTGTGCCTTGACATCGATTACGGGACGTCAGCTTCATCGAAAAAAAATCAACAACAACAACGCCAAGCAACAGCATCGTGCGTGCGTATGTATCGATTCGATGAAATATTCGCGAGTTGAGCTGAAGCTGAGCTTTCCTAGAGGCTTAAAGGAGGCAGCAGCTTCTCGTGCCGATGGAATTACCTACCTTTTAAACTTGCTAAAGAGGTAAATTGCTTCTAGTTCCTTCCACTACTTAAGGCTTTTCCCCTTTCTTGAATCCATTCTACCTTCCACAGATTTCCGTTCAGCAGCGATAATAATAATAAGTAGTTACCCCGAGTCGCTGGACCACTTCCACAACAACCGGTGTGGTGCGTAATTGCTGCCATTTTTCTTGAATTTTATTAATTCGCTTGGATTCTACTTCGTCAGAGGGGGATTCAGGGACATATAAAATACAAATTTTGGATTTTGAAATCTGAGTTCAAAATTTCAGTCGATAATTCTATTAGTTCTCTAGCTTAGATTCCATCTTGTGGATTCTTGTCTAAAATCCTCAACATTAAGAAACGTTACATTAATCACGCCTCTGTTCAATTAACACCTGAAGGACATTGATCCAAGAATGAGAGTAAACTCAGGTGCGTGTGCGTACCCATATCTGAGTATCTGAGTTAGAGGAAGTGGGAAGGCAAAAAATTACCCTCTTTACTCTTTGCTTCTTGCCTCTCCAAGACAGAACTTGCCCATCTCTACTTATATGAACATATCGTATCGAAACGGGTTTTCATTGAGCTAAAAATCGTTCACACTTTGAGTTGACGATCAATTCCAAATCTCGAAATCAACCTCCAATGATCGATTCACAACCAAATCGAAAACTCAGAAAGGTGATTATTGATTTCCGTTATCGTTAAAGTTGGCTGCTGTTTTTTGAAAATTTTCGACAAGTTAAACAATTTGGAAAAAATTTGGCAAAATTGACTGTTTTAAAATTTTTGAAATATTTAATTTTTTTTTTCTTTTTGAAAGGAGTTTAACCCGTTAAGAGAAATATTTAAAATTTTTGAAATTGTTCAATATTTGACGGTTGAAATACATTTAAAATTTTTGAGTAATTTTTCCTACATTTTTTCCATTTTTGTCATTTTTGTCATTTTTGTCATTTTCTTTGTTTTTGTCACTTCTTATCATTTTTGATATTTTTGTCATTTTTGACTTTTGTGACATTTTTCAAATTTCTAAAATTTTTGACATTTTTTTCACTTTTTGACATTTTTAACATTTTTCATATTTTTGATATTTTTAACATTTTTGATATTTTTGACATTTTTGACATTTTTGACATTTTTGAAATTTTTGACATTTTTGACATTTTTAACATTTTTGACATTTTTGACATTTTTGACATTTTTGACATTTTTGACATTTTTGACATTTTTGACATTTTTGACATTTTTGACAATTTTGACATTTTTGACATTTTTGACATTTTTGACATTTTGACATTTTGACATTTTGACATTTTGACATTCTTGACATTTTTGACATTTTTACATTTTTGACATTTTTGATATATTTGACATTTATGACATTTTTGACGTTTTTTGACATTTTTGACATTTTTGTCATTTTGACAATTTTTGACATTTTTGACATTTTTGACATTTTTGACATTTTTGACATTTTTGACATTTTTGACATTTTTGACATTTTTGACATTTTTGACATTTTTGACATTTTTGACATTTTTGACATTTTTGACATTTTTGACATTTTTGACATTTTTGACATTTTTGACATTTTTGACATTTTTGACATTTTTGACATTTTTGACATTTTTGACATTTTTGACATTTTTGACATTTTTGACATTTTTGACATTTTTGACATTTTTGACTTTTTTGACATTTTTGACATTTTTGACATTTTTGACATTTTTGACATTTTTGACATTTTTGACATTTTTGACATTTTTGAAATTTTTGACAATTTTTACATTTTAGACAATTTTGAAATTTTTGACAGTTTTCACTTTTTTATCATTTCCGACATTTTTGACATTTTTGACAATTTCGTTTTTTTTTTTACATTTTTCACATTTTTTTTCATTTTTGACATTTTTGTCATTTGGACAAATGGTCAAAACCATTTTGTCAATTTTGACAATTTTGAAAATTTTGACAATTTTGACAATTTTGACAATTTTGACAATTTTGACAATTTTGTCAATTTTGACAATTTTGACAATTTTGTCAATTTTAACAATTTTGACAATTTTGACAATTTTGACAATTTTGTCAATTTTGACAATTTTGACAATTTTGACAATTTTGACAATTTTGACCATTTTGACAATTTTGACAATTTTGACAATTTTGACAATTTTGACAATTTTGACAATTTTGACAATTTTGACAATTTTGACAATTTTGACAATTTTGACAATTTTGACAATTTTGAAAATTTTGACAAGTTTGACAATTTTGACAACTTTGACAATTTTGACAATTTTGACAATTTTGACAATTTTGACAATTTTGACAATTTTGACAATTTTGACAATTTTGACAATTTTGACAATTTTGACAATTTTGACAATTTTGACAATTTTGACAATTTTGACAATTTTGACAATTTTGACAATTTTGACAATTTTGACAATTTTGACAATTTTGACAATTTTGACAATTTTGACAATTTTGACAATTTTGACAATTTTGACAATTTTGACAATTTTGACAATTTTGACAATTTTGACAATTTTGACAATTTTGACAATTTTGACAATTTTGACAATTTTGACAATTTTGACAATTTTGACAATTTTGACAATTTTGACAATTTTGACAATTTTGACAATTTTGACAATTTTGACAATTTTGACAATTTTGACAATTTTGACAATTTTGACAATTTTGACAATTTTGACAATTTTGACAATTTTGACAATTTTGACAATTTTGACAATTTTGACAATTTTGACAATTTTGACAATTTTGACAATTTTGACAATTTTGACAATTTTGACAATTTTGACAATTTTGACAATTTTGACAATTTTGACAATTTTGACAATTTTGACAATTTTGACAATTTTGACAATTTTGACAATTTTGACAATTTTGACAATTTTGACAATTTTGACAATTTTGACAATTTTGACAATTTTGACAATTTTGACAATTTTGACAATTTTGACAATTTTGACAATTTTGACAATTTTGACAATTTTGACAATTTTGACAATTTTGACAATTTTGACAATTTTGACAATTTTGACAATTTTGACAATTTTGACAATTTTGACAATTTTGACAATTTTGACAATTTTGACAATTTTGACAATTTTGACAATTTTGACAATTTTGACAATTTTGACAATTTTGACAATTTTGACAATTTTGACAATTTTGACAATTTTGACAATTTTGACAATTTTGACAATTTTGACAATTTTGACAATTTTGACAATTTTGACAATTTTGACAATTTTGACAATTTTGACAATTTTGACAATTTTGACAATTTTGACAATTTTGACAATTTTGACAATTTTGACAATTTTGACAATTTTGACAATTTTGACAATTTTGACAATTTTGACAATTTTGACAATTTTGACAATTTTGACAATTTTGACAATTTTGACAATTTTGACAATTTTGACAATTTTGACAATTTTGACAATTTTGACAATTTTGACAATTTTGACAATTTTGACAATTTTGACAATTTTGACAATTTTGACAATTTTGACAATTTTGACAATTTTGACAGTTTTGACAATTTTGACAATTTTGACAATTTTGACAATTTTGACAATTTTGACAATTTTGACAATTTTGACAATTTTGACAATTTTGACAATTTTGACAATTTTGACAATTTTGACAATTTTGACAATTTTGACAATTTTGACAATTTTGACAATTTTGACAATTTTGACAATTTTGACAATTTTGACAATTTTGACAATTTTGACAATTTTGACAATTTTGACAATTTTGACAATTTTGACAATTTTGACAATTTTGACAATTTTGACAATTTTGACAATTTTGACAATTTTGACAATTTTGTCAATTTTGACAATTTTGTCAATTTTAACAATTTTGACAATTTTGACAATTTTGACAATTTTGACAATTTTGACAATTTTGACAATTTTGACAATTTTGACAATTTTGACAATTTTGACAATTTTGACAATTTTGACAATTTTGACAATTTTGACAATTTAGACTATTTAGACTATTTAGACTATTTAGACAATTTAGACAATTTTGACAATTATGACAATTTTGACAATTTTGACAATTTTGACAATTTTGACAATTTAGACAATTTTGTCGATTTTGACAGTTTTGGCAATTTTGACAATTTTGACAATTTTGACAATTTTAACAATTTTGACAATTTTGACAATTTTGACAATTTTGACAATTTTGACAATTTTGACAATTTTGACAATTTTGACAATTTTGACAATTTTGACAATTTTGACAATTTTGACAATTTTGACAATTTTGACAATTTTGACAATTTTGACAATTTTGACAATTTTGACAATTTTGACAATTTTGGCAATTTTGACAATTTTGACCATTTTGACAATTTTGACAATTTTGACAATTTTGACAATTTTGACAATTTTGACAATTTTGACAATTTTGACAATTTTGACAATTTTGACAATTTTGACAATTTTGACAATTTTGACAATTTTGACATTTTTGACAATTTTGGCAATTTTGGCAATTCCTACAATTTCCACTATTTTCCCAAGTTTGACAATTTTCAATTTCAATTTCCACAATTTCTGTTCGTTTTGACTCTTTTTTTTATTTTTTGGTTTTTTTTTGCTTCTTTTTATCTTTTGAATTAACTTGTCATCGGTTTTTAATTGTTTTGATTGTTTCTGTTTTTTAGTTTAAAGTTATTTTTTAAGACATTTGTCATGATTTTGTTGATTTTGTCACTTTAACTGAAAATTTTATATAATTTTCAAATTCATCCTTTTTTCAAGTTCTTAAGTCCTTCTTTAGGAATAAATTTTTCAATGTTGTTTCTTCGAAAAACTACAGCTTCCAGTTAAGAAAAAACCGAATTGTAACATGGTCGCCAACACGATGGGTCATAATTTTCCACGCTGTCATGGCGCATTGACACTACTTACGCCGTCAAGAAACGGGAAAAGAGGAGGGTCAACAACGCGTGCCCTCAAGGGATCATCGTTTGGTACTAAACGCGGCTTTTGGATGCTGAGAAAAAGTGAAAAAAAAATTCAAAACCAGAATGTCCCCTCGCAGATCGATTGGCCAACCTGGGGCCGCCTGAGGAAGCATCGAGTGTTAATTATACTACTTAGTGATTGGTCGTCGTCGAAGCAGCTGAGCCGCACGGAAGGCAGTTTTCCTATAGATACGTAGGTTCGATTCCGAGATTATTACCTGGTGTTATTGCTCTGCCCCTCAGGCTGTGAGAAGGTACTTCAAGTACTTACCCAAGGAAAAAAACCTAAAGTGAACTCATTCTGTCACCGGTCGGCCAGATCGGGTGAATTTATGGGTTGTGATGTTAAAATCTGTTTATTGCAGGTTAGGTTCGGACGTCAGGTTCAGCCAGCGTTTTTCGCTTTGGCAGCAGACGACGATACGAAAACTAGCTTAATGGAAAGTAATTCGCCTATGTTGAAATATTGGCCGATGACAGTAGCTGAGAGTCGGTGTGACAATTTTGTGTTCTGCTTTCGGTTTTATTAGATTTTAGGGCAACTTAAAATTAGATTCGGTCAAAACAAGTGTAATTTGACTCTTGTAATAAAAACCGTAATTGATCCAATAAAAAACTTGCTTGGCAAACGTTTTGGCAGCAGAAACCTGTCTTACACTCCAGGAAATCTGAAATTTTGGTATTAAATATGATATTTATTGGATAATTTCGAATGGCATAAAAAAACATCATATTCTACGAAAATAGCTATCAAGGTTTTGTTTTTCTGAGTATTTTAAATATAGAGTTAATCACTATAATGAATCACCATCAATAATCCAAATATGTTCAAGAATTGTACTAATCGTTGGCATTTTCCGGCATCTCGCAGGGTGTCAGCTTGAGTAAATTTCGCATGTATTTATTGTACAAGCTCACTAGTTCTGACGATCGGCGACATTCCACCAGCTGCTGGCTGAAGCAATCTCTCATTGATACTATGTCACTGCAAGTCAGAAAAAAATATTTTTCTTAAATTGAAGATAATTTAGATAACCCAATCAGCAGAAGGAACTTACTGGCATTCACGGAAAGAGAACTCTTCTAACCGGATCGTTTGCATTTTCCCCAGTGTATTGGCACAATCATTTCCGATTGGGCTCAAACCGGCTGCACATCTCCATTGTGGGAAAGTTAACATGAGCTCTGCAAAAAACGTTGAACATTTTAAAATTTTTAGTATTCATTCCGCAGTTTCAAAAAGTTCAACCTCGATTTAATGTTGGTTCTTACTGAAATTGGAAATTTCAAATTTGGATCTTTAGTTAAATTTTTTTTTTGTCAATTTTTAAAAATTTTAAAAATTGATAGAAGAAAATTAAAAAATATATATAATGAAAGTTTGAAAGAAGTTAAACCGGACCTCATTTTCATGTTCCATATTCATTTTTCATATATCTTATATATAAAAATGGAGGCGTTTTCTTTGTGATAACATCACGTATGAATGGTCGGTCGGAATGAAGTGAAATTTGGTATCCGAGGGTTTTTTGGGTCAGAGATGGTTTGTATAATAGCTTCAAGGATCTCACTTTTGATGATAGGGGGTCCCAATACAAATTAAAGCTTAGTTCTTTTAGAAATGGGACAGTTACGAATGCGTGTATCTCAAAAACCATTAGTTTATTCAAAATACTTTCTGTGAAGGAAAAGATGGTAATCTTATTATAATTCATGAAAAAATTTGGAAAAAAATATTTATCGTTTTTTGTAAGAAAAATGTCTACTTTTTTCTTGGTATTCCCTATCTGCCAGCGCACACTTTTTTTTAGTCATGATATTGATAAGTTTTTTTTAACTTTTACTTCGTCTAATCGGTATTCTAGGTGACTGCATCCTTCTCCTTCAATTTCTGATACTTTTTGGTTCAATACTTCTCTTTTGATAGAAACTGAGGGCATTTTGGGGGATACAGCTGTTTCTAAATTAACAAAACTTGATTATTTTCGAGCCACTTGAAAGCGTTTTTAATAGAATTTCTGCTGGTAAAACCATGCAAAAACGAAGTAAATCCATCATGAGATGAATATCAAAGTATAATTGATTAGTAAAGATTGTAGATTGCGAAGAGTATACATCAGATAACTCTTTTTGGGCTTTAAAAAACAGAAAAAAACAATAATTTAAAATTGTTGTTTTTTTTTTTTTACAGGAGCAGAATCTTGGCCTATCTTTATATTTTCTACAAAACAACCAGCAAATACATTCTTTAATATGCTAGGGACCTTACCACGAGCACACATGTTATGGGATTCAAACGCTAGAATTTGTTTGATATAGGGTTTTCATAAGTTTTGTCGTCCATCAGAAATCATCTGTCTCATAGCTTCGGTACCTGCTATACAGCTTACGAGCTCTGGAACTAGCAAAAGTTTGTGGTTTGAGATTAGGTTTGCATGACTCATAACGAGGCATCACTTTCAGCATATCGGAGAAAAAATTTGCTGGACATTTCAGCGATCTACACTTAGTTTTTTGCATATTAAAAATTAAAAATTTTGATATGACACTTGACTTCCCTAATGACCCTTAACCGTAGTTGTCGATCATGTGCTCCACCAAAATGCTTGATTTGAACTTTGTTGACATTTTTGACAGTGTTTGCATACTTTTCCACCACTTACACCCGGTAATTCTTTGAATAATCAACGGTTTTGTCAGCTATCAATTTGAAAATGATGGTTTTTTAAGGAAACTGTGCAAAACAATGTTTTTCTTTTTCTCTTGCATCGTCAAAATCTCAAAAACAAGTGAATAAAAATTTTTGAAAAAAATAGGTCTGTTAGTACTTTTAACACGCAACAAAATACTGTCAAAATTTTGAATGTACGATTACACGTAAAAGAGTTATCAGCAAAAGAAAGTGTCCCATTTCAAAAAGAACCAAGCTTTAAACTTTATTTGTTACGATTTCCATAAGAATCTATTGGCGAGCACAATGCAGTTAAGGACGTGTAGATGAAATTAAACATTTATTACGATTTATACTTTAGAAGGTAAAACGAAGTTTACCGGGTCAGCTAGTTTATTCATATATTCATATATTTAAACGAACATAAACAGACACAAGATGATCTCAATGAAACTTATGTTTCCTCGAAGAGATTCCTTTTTACTTAACTCGATGCGTACATCTTCTGCGGATATGATGGCTAGCACCTTACAAATGCTTAAACCAAAAACCCACAGGAATTACTATATATGCCTAAGGTTGCCAGATTGCTCGGTATTATCGAAGTTTGCCCGGATTTTAATATAAAATTTTGAAAAAGTCAAAGCCGGCCCGGTTGCCCGGATTTCATTGGAAAAGTCCCGATTTTGCCCGGGTTTACTCTCTTTTTCATTCTCAAATCACACTCTAAAAATCAAATTGAGTAACAAACTTTTTAATTTTTTCGTCTTTTTTTCTTGATTTTGGATGAAGAATTTCTAGGTTTTGACTGAATATGCCCGGATTTTGCCAGGGTTTTGGTCGACCATTTTGAAATTAAATGCCCGGTTTTTTAAATAAAAATAACCTGGTTTGTCCGGTCCGGATACTTGCTGAAAAAATTCTGACAACCTTATGTATGCCGTAACCGAGATTCGATCTCATGACCGTTGGTTTAAAAAACACGAACGCTATCCTCTAGTCCACGGTCTGCGGCTTCGAAAACTGTTGTAAATTTCTATCTTTAAGAAACAAAGGGTTAATACTCTAATTAAATTCTTAAGTCCGATTTTGATCTATTGATTGGTGTGTCGATTCAAAATACTCTGCATAAAAAACGTACAAAATTTTTAGTATACTCATGTATAAAAATTTAAACCAAGAAAATTTCTGAAATGTTCCATACAAAACTTTTTGTTTTGAATCTGAATTTGAAATCTGGTTTCGGATGCTGAGTACATCGATTTTCCATTCCCCTAATCCTGAAAAGTTTACGCAGATGTTTTTCTCCGGGATTTTGACAGAAAGAATTTAAAATTCTTATTATTTCGTTAATACTGGATTTTCGCGTTATTCAAACTTATAAGTTATACTAATTCTAATTTGAAAAAAAAAATCTATACTCAAACAGTTTTATGGATTGTCTTCAGTAGAAATCCCCAAATTTTTGTAATTGTAGATTTTTCAGACTAACAATTTGAAAAATACAAACAGATAAAATTACCTACAAAAAAATAACTAATTTTCTCACTGTCGTTTAGCATGTAAACTTTCATATTTTTGTTTGCAAACTTTAATTCTAATTATTGCAACTCTCTTGAATTTATTATCTTGGAACTGAAAGGAACCCTTAAGAAATGCTATGGTAAATATATTAAACTTATCGATAAGTGGTTGAAATTTTGATTGCGCACTTTCCAAAAGCCAAAAATTGTTGAGCCTTTTTTTATTCTTTTTTTTTATCAAAATAAATATTTTGAGTTCAAAATTTGTAATCTGTATCCAGTTTAGAATTCTTGATTCAATTAGGATCATCATTGACACATGATTCTAAAGTAAAGGCTGTTTCGTAATTTTGGTTCGAAATTGGTTCATGATCCATGTTGAAAAATTCATTTGTATGTTCAATATTTGATTGATTTTTTTCGGAAAAGAGAAAAAAAAACTCAATTTAAAATTTTTATTAAAATATTTCTACACATTGTGATATCATTTCGAATTTTTTTGCACATTTCAAACATGAAAACAAAAAAGGAAAAAATATTAAACTAAAAATTCAGAGTTTAAATAAATTTTTTCATTGGGGGTTATGACACAAATTGCGATTTAAAGCTGAGGAATTCGGGATTTAGATTTGAAAATTGTATTCAAATATGAAGCTCTTGTTTGGGATTAAGAATCAGAAATAAGCTCCACTTCTTGTTTGAGTTCTGCAATCAATTAACAGTTTAGATTCACATTTCAGCTGAAAACCACAAATTTGGAAAAATATATTATTGATATTGATTGAAGATTTTGATTTATGCTTAATTTCTATTTCGATTTGAAAACATCAGTTACGGAATTTCAGTTATGAAATTCAGTTTTGAGGATCCAGTCCTCTGCTGACAAATAAACAGCAATCTTCAGATGAAGCACTGTGGTCAAAAATCAATAATTCAACGGTTTTTTTTTTAAACTTATTTGATCGGTCTTCGACCAGATTGAACCGATAGCCACGAGAAAATTGAAGAATTTTAAAGAATTTAAAGCGGATATGATCGTCTAGAATGCTTTTCACATTATAAACTACTTATTTGGTTCAAACAAAAAAGTTTTTGTTTTTTTAAATGAACCAAATTTTCATCCAATATTAATGAATTTACTCAAAATATGCCAAATCAAATTAGTTTGATAAAAGTTTGGACTTTTTTTGTTCGTTGCATAACTTTTTTGCATTTTTTTTAAATATCCTTAAAACAAAATTTGCGAAAGGCACGGGTGCCCGGAAGGCGTTAAAAAAGCTTGTATTTTTCCAGGATTTCACTAGCTAAAACCAAGAACAAATCTCAAATTAAGTTAACAATTTTTTTTATTCTTGCGTCAAAATTAAATTTTAAGATTTACTTTTTTATTAAATAAACTTTGACCATTTTTGGAAGCTCAAAATACGATTCATTATCTGCTAATGCGCTTCGATAAAAAAAATGTTGCGAATGTTTTTTTTTTTTGTTTTTGTTGATATAACCCAAATCAATTAATTTGGCTTAGTGTCATTTTGATGTTCCCGGGAATTCCAGGGATCCCGAGAAAAATTGAAAAATAAGATTTTAACACTCTATGACTAACGAAACCTTATCTATATGGGTTTTTTTTCTGTTTTAAAGTAGAAGTATTGTAAAACATTTCAAATTGTTTTCAAAATTCAATACATAATTATAAAACTCAAAACATATTCAATAAAATTTTACTTTTTTTTACACTAAAAATATTGAAAAAAAAAATCTTTTTGGGATTAATTTCAAATTACCGGTAACCGATTTTTTTCAACTTCTCTTAGAATTCATATTGACTGCTTCTTGCTGCAGAAATTTGAATTAAGTTGTAAAGGTGTTTTACTATCGATAGTGGTTGGTTTGCTAGATTTCAAGTTATTCTTCGAATCTCAATTATTTTTAGAACACTATTCATTTGTTTCAACTGTCAACTATTTGCGAAAAGGAAGCTCGTAATGATGACTGTTGCAAAATTGAAAATTCCTATTCTTTTCGTAGGGTTTCTTATAGGAATTGTTTGGTTTTACAAATTATTTCCTGTTTTCTACTTTTTCTCTAAATCGAAATTGTAAAAAAAATAATCAAATTAAATTTATTAACCATTATTATTATTTTATTTTCTTGTTGAATTAAGGACTAATATTTTTTTTAGAAATGTAGCCTTATTTATTGGGTTTGAGAATTCCCGGAATTTTTCACCAATCTCCGGGATTTGGGAATTCCCGAAATTTTTGGTTTCCCGGGAATTCCCAGTCGGGACAGGAAACTCTAATTTGGATACACACCGGATGAATTAAGAATAGTAACTCTTTGTGTTTTGATTGTGAAAATATGAAAAAATAAGCAATTTTTTAAATTTTCTTCTACAATTTCTTTTTTCCCGATGATCCAATTGGCGTTAAGTATCTAAAGTATGAAAAAAAAGTTCAAACAAATAAAGCTCCACTAATGCATTTCTTCAAAATTAAGAATATTTCTCAAAATTTACTTTACAAAAGGGAAAAATAATGCTTCTTGAAGCTTTTTGAACAGATAACTGTAATTTTTGGCTATTTCTTGTATTCCAATAAGTTTAAGGGTGTTCATACGAGATTTTTTTTTTAAATTTGCTATTTGAACTGTAATTCTTCATCAAACTGCTTAGTTTCTTCCTTACCCTGACGTAGAATGATGATAGATTTTGCGTTGGATTTGAATCCAAAAACAGACTTCACATTCAAAAATTCTGATCTAGTTTTAAGCCGCAGATGCGAGAGCTTTATCTTGTATTCAGCCTCAATTTCCAACAAAAACATGTTTCTAAATGTTTTCAAAACAAATCTCACATTAATTTAGCTAATGAATGTTTAAGCTATGATTTTGATGCAGTTTGAACAAAATCTCAGCTCAAATTCCAAGCCTGAGAAATACATACCTAAGCAAATGTTATAAATTCAATATCAATTCAAATGCCGAATCCACTTTGCTCTGGCCAATTGAAACAATCGATACGCGTGTTTTATACACTGAATATCAATCTGATTTTACAAAATTTGTGGTCCAATTAAGTGTTAGTGAATTCGATGAAGAAAAAAATGTAATTTTTCACATAAAAATGAAGCTGGTTTTACATATATATCTATGCGGTTTGAAAACATTTTTTGCTGTTAATTTTATTTTAACATGATGTAAAATTTTCCGGAAAAACCGGTTTTTCTACCATTCAAAAATCAGACGGATAGACTGATAGACTGCTTTAAAAAAGCAGTTTCGGATAGACTGGTTAGATTAAGGTTGCCAGAATTTTTCCAGCACGTCTCCGGACCAGACAAATCCGGGCTATTTCATCTAAAAACCTGGCAAAATCCGGACAGTTGATTTCAAATTTGTCTACCAAAAATTCGGCAATATCCGGGCAAATTTGGGAATCCGGGCAAAATCAAGGAATGATTCAATAAAAATCGTGAAAAAAAACTTGAGAAAAAATGTAAACTTTTCAGCAGATTTTTAATCGTAATTTAAGCTTTCCCCATTTATCATTATTATTATTATTATAAAACTTATTTATTTGTTTACTTGTTTACTTGTTTACTTGTTTACTTGTTTACTTGTTTACTTGTTCACTTGTTTACTTGTTAACTTGTGAACGCTTGAATAAGAAAAGTTTACAACACAATTTGTGTTTTTTTTCTTTGGTATAGCAAATAAAGTGAATTAATCTGGGCTAAATCCGGGCTTTTTCAATGAACTCAGGACTTTTCCCAAACTTTGTATCAGATATCCGGGCAACCTTAGATTAGACCACCCTCATTTTTATTGAATAAATCATGGGTTTTGCCCAAATTTTCCCGGATATTGCCTGGATTTTGGGATGAAATTTTTCAAAAACACATTCCCGGATATTGTCATGGTTTTAGATGAAATAACAAGGATTTGCTCGGCCCGAAACATTCGGTGAAAATTCTGGCAACCTTAATTTAGAGTCTTCCATTGTGTGTAAATGTAAAGATTAGTTCATTTAGAAAATGGGAAATGCGATACCAATAGTTTGATCAAAAAGCTTTAATAAAAGGAAATGAATGTAATCCTATGATTACACTAGTTTACAAAATTAAAAAAAAAATCGTGAACTTTATTGGCTGACCTGTGTTTTTAATGAGTAATCGGGCGCTAATTCCGGAAATTGAATTAAAAAAAATACAGTAGAAAAGTTTTTAAGTTATGCTCCAAATATGAAATTTGAGAAAAACTAAAAAAGTACTTGTACTCAGAAAGAAATATCTGCATAACATTTATTCGGAATCTCCTTTCTGCATACTAAAAGCGAATAAATTTGCTATCGATCATCTGAACTTTATTTTTTCCTACGATCAACAGTATTGTTGATATTAGTGACTTTATGATAGAAAAAGTTATTATAAACACTTATTTTTTAAAGAAAAATTCGAGCCGCAATAACTTTTTTGTTTCAATTTAAATCGTGTTGCAGTCTTCAAGTGAAATATTTGTCTCAATTAAGACTTGAGGAAAACTATTCTTAAAAAGCAATAGGCTAGTAAAAAAAAAGTTATTAGATAAAAACTAGTATTTTTTACTCCTCTCGAGGAAAATACCTTAAAATCTTATTCACGTTTGAGACCTTTTCCCATGGTCAGATCGTTCTGAAATTTGGGATTTTGGAATATTTTTTAAATGTTACTTTCAAGCATTAACATTTTTCTGAAACAAAATTCCCTTTAAAAAAATACTTTTTGAATAACTTTTTCTATCATGAAGCCCCTAATATCAACAATACTGTTGATCATACGCAAAACTGTAGTACAGATGATGAATAGCAAATTGGTTTACCTTTAATATGCAGAAAAGAGAATTCGAATTAATTTTATGCAGTCAGAGATATTTGAAGTACTTGAGTACATTTTTTTTTATTTTTCCAAAATTTCATATTTGGAACATTACTCAAAAACTGTTTCACTGAGATTTTTATAACTTTTTTTCTCTCAGATTCAGCTCCCAGTTTCACATTAAAAGTAATCTTCATTTCACCTAGTTTAAATATGCTGTTAACTAGTATTATTTCTGGAAAAAAATTTAAAAATTTCAACGTTTTTAATGTGAAATATATATATTTTATTCTTGGTATCTCCCATCGGTCGGCGCACACTTTTTCAGTTATTATATTGATCAGATTTTTCCTCTAAAATTTAGTCTAATCTATATTTCAGGTGACTGAATCCTTCTTCTTAAATTTCCGCTGCTTCTTATTTGACAGAATTTTTGGACAATTTGTTGGATTCAGCTGCTCGGAACTTAACATGTCTTGAATGTTTGAATTATTTTGACTGGAATGTCAACTAGCAAAATCTGACAAAAAACAGTGAAAACATCATAAGATTTAATCAAAAGTAAAATTGATTAATGAAAACCGTAAGTTTCGAAGTACTTAAACAAGATAACGCTTTCAAAATTTGTCATGTCCGATCACATCGCTATCACCAAAGGAAATTATCCCATTTCTAAATGAAGTAAGCTTAAAATACTTCTAATGTTTGTAACATGAGAGTTCATTTCATAAGCCACCAGAATTTTGTTTTTCTCATGACTGAGTATTGAATTCGGGATACATAATAAACAAAAGTCATTGCTATTTTGTGTATGTTTTATTCACTTGTTGAAAGTTAAGTGAAATTTTTCTGTAATTATTTTCAAAATAAGATCATACATGAGTAAATGTATTTTTAATGCTAGGTTTTAAGGTTTGTTCAAAGTGATAGTCAGTCATATTGTTCTCTAGATTTGTAGCTACCTAGAAGTATAAATTTCACTTTTCTACGTATATTGATATTTTGCATTCCAAAACTTTTCGAAAACTAACTTTTTTATTATTATTAGCACGGATTGCAAAAATGCTCAATAAAATTATTTCGAAATTAGGTTTCACTTTGTTCAGTAATTTATTGAAAAATTTCTTCCCGTGTATTAATCCAGTTTTCAAACTTACCTGTTGAATTCCGGCGATATTTGTAGCAAACCTTTTCTTGAATGCCATGCACAGCCTGGAAGAAATCTGTTATCGGTTCCATCTCAGGTAAACAAACAAGAATATCGGCGACGTGTTTTCTAATACACTCGGCAGATGTCGACAGTTGACGACAGTATCTAAAAATTTAATTTCTGATAGATTTTTTATTTTGAAAAATAAATAGCAAAATTTACTGAGCATTATTGTTGATGGCCAGAAGATTCACATATTGCTCGTGGCAATCGCTCATATCCAGCACCACTCGATTGATCGCGAATCCAATACCTTTCCTTGCCAAAATGTTACAATTGAATCTCGTGTTTCTTGGGTAATCTTCCGGCAAAATAGTCAAAGCGCCACCTGAAATAGATATACAACCAATGAGAGTTATAAACGAGTGAAATTATTCGAACAACGTGAGTCACCCAAAGTGGTTAGAAAAACGATCAACAAAAGTGACTTCCGGAAGTCATCAGCCATAATTTTTCCTCCGACGAAGGTCAAGCCAAAAATATCAGCTATTTTAAAATATTACCACAATTATCGGAAGAATGAAAAAAAGTAAAATACTAAAAGCACTATTAAAGATCAAAACAACTGCACTCTACACTCACTTTTTCAATGTGGCACCGAAAAATCACAAACCCGCAGCTCATTTGCGACACTCAGTCCAGTCAATGAATGGAGTCGGGTCAATTACGGCCAGATCCATTGAGCAAAGCTGCTACACCGCAAATCTAATTTGTCAACTCAATTCAGGTCCACTTTTTCCATTGTCCATCAAGATTCACGCTCCCTCTGCTCTGGTTTGGCGCGGATCAACTGATCGCATTGTTGGAAGATTCACTTTTTTGTTGGGGCGAGATCACGCAATTTGCGAATCGTGCGGCTTTAGAATGATTCCGGATTCGGTCACAGCCATGAATATATTAGTTCTGAAACCGTCCATCGGAGCAGTCGACTTAGCAGGATGTTCCGGTTTTCGTTCAATCTTTCGAAGGGATTCCTTTGGAGAAGCTTAAGCTGGTTTGGTTTAGTTTTTGCCTTTGCCTCGGCCATGGAGACTTCAATCCTGAAACAGGTGGACTTCATGCACGACATCCAAGAGGAATGCGCGAATGCTACCGGAAGTGATCGAGCCTACCAGGAACTGATCCAGGTGCTGAATCAGGAAATGCCTCGCTGCTTCGTGAAGTACGTTAATATGAGCTATCTCCAGGCTCCGGTTGATGAGTTGGAAAAGCCGGAACAGACCAAGATGTTGACTGAGTAAGTTGACTGTGAAGTTTACTTTTGTCAATGGAATGAGTTTATTCCATTTTTTCTTAGAATTTGTGATCAAATCGGGAAATCGCTGACCTGTATCGATCCAGTGGTGGAAAAACTTAAACCGTGCATAAAAGATAGTGACGACTTGGACATTCTCCAGAAGATTGTAGATACAGTTCCGGAAGCTCTGAAGATGATCTGCAACGGAACCGGGGAAATGCTTATGAGTATAATCTTTTCTTTTTTTTAACGGAAGAGGTTATCAAATTATTTAAAAATCTTCAATCTAGAACTTCGAGAACCGGTGTCCAGATCTTGTGCTGTTGAGCTTGCTCCAGCCATTGACGAGTGTATGGATTTGATGAGCAACAAAACTATGGAGATGGATCTTAAGAGCTACTCGCAGCAGGAGTGCAAGTAATCACTGCAAATTTTGTACTGTGTCCTTTGTAAAAAAAATCGGTTTGTTTTTAGGGAAATCTACATGATGCAGGGATGTTTGAGTGCCAAGATTCAGGACTGCGGGGCCGAAAGTTACTTGGAGCTGTTCGATTTGTTCTACCGTAATCTGTTGGCGTTGACACCCTGTGGATAGTCGATTTAATAAAAATGTTCGTATTGTTGGCTGTTGTCATGAATCTTCAAAGCAAAAAGTGCAGGTTAAACTTTGTCCAGCTGCTTGTTAAAATGAGCACAATTTTTTCGAAAGTTACTTGTCACATGTCTTAATCTACAAATGCTGGTGTGTTTTTTTAAATTTCTGTACTAGAGCTTTTCGAAATTCGATCAACTTCAAAATTACCACCAAACACATCAATCGTTTCTACAACAACTATTTGTTTTTTTTTAATTATTCAGGTTTATTATGCTTGAAAATAAACAAAAGTTTTTTTATTTGAAATATTTTATCCCTGGTTCTATTTTTACAACTCTTGCTAATGAAATGACTTGAAGCAATACTTTATTTCTGATTCAGCTCTCAGTTTGATGATCGAGAGATTTATTTCTAAGATTTCAATGAAAAAGAGAACTTACAAAATTGAACAATTTTTGTAAATTTCTGAGGATAAAAATCAATGAGACTCAAAAATCTTTCATCTAGGAATGGAGTCAGCATATTTTCAACGATATGATAGCTCTCAAGTTCTAAAGTCATTACCAAGAAAATATATAAAACTGGTCCAAATTTGTATAGGATGATTTTTTAACAATTTTTAAACCACGATTTGATTAAACACAACAGGGTTTGAGTTAGGCTCAAAACATAACATTCTGTAAAAAAAAACTTGTACATAAATCCATATATCTCGAGCCACATGTACAATTTGAAAATAATTCGCCATATTCAACGTAAACAAACATTCATATTTTCAAAAAATATTGACAAATAACCTTGTGAGTTGTTTTAAATTTATTTTTAAGGTCCAAAGAAATAAAAATTAAAATGTGAAAATTTATTCTAAATCCGTCGCCAAAATTAGAAGTTTTTTTCGATCATTAATCGACGAACTTCAACAATAATGTCAATCGTACGCAAAAGTGACACAAATGAATGATAGCAGGTTTATCCACGTTCAGTATGAGGGAAACAAATTTCAAACTGATGATATGTAGCCTGAAATATTTGGATTTATTTTCAAGTACGTTTTTCTTAAAGTTAAATGTGATATTTTGAACATAATTTAAACTCTGCTCGGATTTTTTTAAATTTTTGAATTCAGCGCCCGATTTCACACCCAAAAAATGGGTCAATCAATAAATTTGCGATATTTTTTTAAAATTTTGTAATCCAGTGTAATGCACCCCTTACATCATAAAATCACACATTCAAGTGTGAATATCTCACCTCCATAAACTAGTTTCGCGTTACAATCTTCTATAAACTTGTACCTTATTGTTTAAACTATAAATTCTGCAGTTCTGAGCTTAAAAAACATACTGGAGACATATTTTAGCACATAAATAGAGAAAGTATGTTGATTTTTTCTTACATTTCGTCCAGAATCTGCATATAAATTCGAAGTCGATAGCGCCAGCTTGTGCTTCAATATTTGAGCTAAAAATTTCAGAAAGTCATTTTTTCACCTGATGGGAAAAATCTGAAGGATGCCGCATTGAAAAAAAGTATTTTTATTGTTATGGTCCAGTTTAATGTATATAGATATGAAAGAAAAGAAGCACTTATAAAGGTTATTCTTGTTTTTTTTTATTTTGGTTTTCTGAATGCTTCTTCTAAACATGATTCTCGAAATAAACATGATTAACAGGCGTTATCTTCAAACTTTTGATAAAAAATTTAATAAAATAATAAGAAAAGATTATTTGGGAAATTGAAAAGATCTTCAAACATTCTGAGTCTTTGAACCTAGTTTTTTTTTAATTTTTAAATAGGGGAGAGTGGGGTATCGTGGGCCATGGGGAAACGTGGGCCACTTTTAATAGCTCAGATGTGTGTTGAGATAATAATCTCAAACCAACTGTCATCGTCGTCGCTTTGCGTGAGCATATATTCCTATATGTTGTTGACTGAAATACGCATCATATGGTTCTTTTATTTATCAAGCTAAAAAAAGTTAGAAAAATTTACTTACATAATTAAAAAAACACCCGCTAATTTCATCGATGGGGAACCTAAAGTGCATAACAAAAATATGTTCATACGCTTATGATCTTAGTTTTGTCATGATCTTTAACGTGGAAAGGGAATTTTCGATGAAACATCAATAAGTCACACAAACGCAACCAATTTGCAAATCATAGCTTGTGGAGAATCGTGGGCCACACATCTTGAATCACCTATATTTTTATGTTTTTATACACATTCAGAACTAAAAAACGTTTTTTCTATCTGTAAAGTTTTCTTATGCCAGATGAAGAGTTATGAAAAATATTTTGTCCATCCTATATAAGAAATTTTGCCAAAACATTCGCGAGGCAGGTTTTGGAATCTATGCGATCATGCACAGCTCTCTTTTCTATTTCATCATCTGAAATTGCTTCAATATAACGAAATTAGTTAGGAAATCACAGTTTTGGGTCAACTCATAAACTTTGCATGTTATTTGGTCAATTTGGATTTGGTGGCTCAATTCTCCACCATTTTTCGAAATCCAAAAAATGTTGCTTTTTTTTCAAACAATCAGAATTTGGGGAAAAAATATTATTAAAATTTAAAAAAAATACCTTATGATACCTTGGAAATGTAGAAAACCATAACATTTTTTATTTTCATGTTAACGACAAAACGACATCAAAAACAATTTGAGAAATTTAAGAAAAACGCTGTAGAAATGACATCAGATTTGGCTTGAAACATTAGAAAAAGATTTAAAATTGATTATAATCAAAAATGAATCTTATCTCAGTCTAAAGAATGGAAAATGCATAGTTTGTTTTTAAAAATGAATATTTTTCAAAAATACCACAAAATACGTAAGAAAATTTTTAAAAAAGCATATCTATCAACGTTTTTTGTTAAGTTGTATAAACTTAGAAATTCATAAAAAGAATATTATGACGAAATATGATCAGAATCATAAAAAAAGGCTAACAGTTTCATTAAAAAATGTAAATGAAAAATACTCAAAGGGGATCCTAAAACTAAGAAAATAGATGACTTATAAGAAGATTAGAAATCTCAATCAAGTTCTCCAAAACTTAAAAAAAATTAGCTGCTTGAAATTATAGTTTTTTTCGGAATTTAGTTTAAACCCAGTACAACTGGTTTGAAAATCTGAACATTCGAAAAATCATCACGAAGTTCGAAAAAATCGCTTGAGTGTCAATATGACACTATTGGAAGTTTGGTGACTTGTAACTTTATAAGAATGCATCCAAAAAATAATTGTTTTTTTCGGAGACCCTAATGAATTCTTGGAATCTGTAATTTTGCATCATTACTTTTTTATGGATGCACCCTGAAAGCCCAGAAAAAAACTCCCTAATCAAACCTTGAATGTCAACTTGTCACTAATCGCTCGAAACTGCTATATCTCTTTTGTTCCTCAACCGAATTTTACAAATTTTACAGTTTTGGAGACCTCGTAATCTAACTCACATATTTTTTTCGAACATTATTCACCTGCAATGCTTCAGTTTTCCATTATTCAAAGTCTAAGAAAAAAAATCTGAAAAAACATGCTTCGAAAAAACGACTGTAAATCAGCTACGAAATGCTCAAAACAACTTTCAATTTGTTTCCAAGAAATCTGAAGTCCGAAGCTATACGTTGCACATAAGGATACATTTATTTAATTTTTTTTAAGGTCATGACCACATAAAATGCAAAAAATAATGGTGTTAAAAAAGTACTTTTCAATCAACCGTCAAAATTGCTGGAATCACTCTTGATAAATTTCGAAAAAAGGATTGCAAAGCTGACGTAAATTGGCACATTTTTGCATTTTCAGATTGTTGAAATACAAAACAATGAATTTTTGACGAATTTTTAAAGGTAGTTTTTCGAACTTTTTGTCAATTTGCAATTTCTCAGATTTTATAACACTGTTATTCAACTTTGCACTGGATTTTGAGTATGTTTACGCTGGATTTCCGCAATAAATATATTTTTACCAGGAATATGATTCCAACCAATAAAAAAAAAATATTAAAGCTTTGGCTGGAATCGTTAAAAAATCGCCCAAAATGTCGATAATTACGAAAAATAATTCAAATCAGTCAAAATCGAGTGAATCGCTTATATAAAAATTTAAATACGGGCCATAAAGAGAAAGAAAGAATAGAAAATAATAACAAATTTATGTCGTGAGCATTAAAAACTCAGAAATGCAAAAAAACAATTCCAAAATTTGGACAAAACGTTAAAAATGAAATTTAATATCTGAATCTATCGAAAACTTTGAAATTTAATTACACAAATCAGACATTGGCTCTTTAAAACCTACGGTACAAGCCGTTTCAAATAAACGAATTGAAAAAAAAAAATTTAAAGCTTTTAAAGCACAAATAAGAAGATCATAAGAAAGAAATTTTTGTGGAAAAACATTTGGAAAAAACCCAAAATATGAAAAAAATATTCCACACGAGAAAATTACGAGCCTTCTTCGAAATCGCTAAAAATAAACAATCGGAACTTTTGAAAAATTTCCATTTGAAAATTGTTTGAAATTTAGTTTCAATCCTGTACACCAATGCTGAAAAAAATTGAAAAAATTATAAACAAATTCATAAAAAAGTACAAAAAAAAACCTTTCAGCAAAATCCAATCGGCATCGATGAAGAAAACCATTGCAAAGGCTAAAAAATTTTAAACTAAATTAAAGATAAAAATGTAAAAAAATTGATTTTGAAAATAAGGGAATGTGGCTGAAAACAAGTTCAAATGCTTAGAAAAGCTTGAAAAATTGTTTGAAGAATGGCAATAGAATTATGACAAAAAAAATCTTAGCGTGTTTTTGATAATCATTAAAAGAAACAAAATTCTATCAAAATCGCGAAAACCCCTAAACAGTAAAATTTAAAACGAAAACTTAAAGAATGCTTATTAAAATCACAAACAAGTCAAATAATGCATAACAAAGATTTTTAGGAAAAAATAATCATAAAAATTACGAAAATCGCTTTAAGCGCTTTGGTGTGCTAAACAATAATTAAAAATAATTAATTGTGCGAAGGAAAAAATGGAAAAAAATTAGAAACAAAAGTATAGAAAAATATTAAAAAAAAAATGAAATAAGTGGAAAATAAGTGAATGTACCTGAAAAAAGTGTAAATGCTCAAAAACGCTTAAAAAATTGATTGGAAAATGACAATAGAGTTACGACAAAAAAAATTCTAAGCATGTTTGTGATAATCGTGAAAAAAATACAAAATTTAAAATTTAAAAAGAAAACTTAAAAATTGCTTATGAAAATCACAAAAAAGTCAAACAATGCATAACCAAGATTAAAAGAAAAAATAACGATAAAAGTCACGAAAATTGCTTTAAAAGCTTTGGTGTACTATACAATAATAAAAAAAATTAAATTGTGTGACAAAAGGAAAGTATGGCAAAAACTAGAAACAAAATCAAAGAAAAAAATTAATTTGAAAATGAGTTAATGTGGCTGAAAACAAGTGAAAAAGCTCAGAAAAGCTTAAAAGAATAATTGATAAATGACAATAAAATTACGACAAAAAAGTTAGCATGTTGATGATGATTGTTAAAAAATACAATATTCTGTCAAAAACGAAAAAAAACTCTAAAACACTAAAATTTGAAAAGAAACTAAAAAAAGGCTTATACAAATCGCAAAAAAGTCAAACAATGCAAGTTTAACCCACATTCAAAAAAATTAATGATAAAAATAACGAAAATCGATGATCGAAAATGATGTGCTGAACAATAATTAAAAATAATTAATTGTGTGATAAAAGGGCAGTATAGCAAAAATGTGTAACAAAATTGAAAAAAAAAAATAATAATAATTTAAAAATAAGTGAAAGCGGCAGAAAAAAAGTTTATATGCTCAGGAAACTTAAAATAATTTATCAAAAAATGACAATAGAATTACGCCAAAAAAAAATTCTTAGCATGTTTATGATAAACGTTGAAAAAAATACAAAATTCTATCGAAATCGATAAAAAAACCCTATAACACTAAAATTTAAAAGCAAAACTTAAAAAATTGTTATAAAAATCACAAAAAAAAAATCAAACCATGCATAATCAAGATTGTTAGAAAAAAAACGAAAATCCCTTAGCCAAACCTTTATTATGGTGTGCTAAGCAATAATATCTTAAAATATTTAATTGGTCGCTAAAAGGAAAGTATGGCATCGAAGTGATAATATAATCATCAGTAAAAATAGCTGAAAAACGCCAAGAAATATTGAAATGAAATTTTCATGGTGATGGATGATTTAAAACAAAAATGAGGATCAAAGAAAAGAAAGAACTTAAGCCGAAAAAATCATGAATTTCTCGAAAAAGATACAACGACTCACAACCGCCATTTCCGCATTATTTTTTAAATTTGATTATTTTCAGGTACAAAATGTACCAAGACAGAATCAAGAGATTTGATTTGATTAAAATATTTTTTTTTAAATGGTCGTCCCTTCGTTTCATAAAGTAACATATTTGCAACAATTAATGTATGGAAAAAGTGAAAAATAATATTTTATTTTTAAATTTTTTCTTGATGTACTCATCATTACCAACTGTTAAAAATGATTTCTAAGGAAAAATAAAAAGTCATGAAATGAAGGGTTAAATCCTAGAAAAATCAATTCTTGCCTCAAACAATAAAAACAAACTAGAAATTTTGTCAAAAATTTTGATTCAAATCGTTGAATAAGATTAAAAATAACAGTTAAAAACATTCATCAGGATATCGATTATGAAAAGTCCACAAACGATATTGATTATGAAATTCCAAAAAATTTCGATTTTTTTTTTTCAAATTCCATAGAACTACTAGAAAAAAAAACGCTGAAGGGAATTCGGTCAAAATTTTAAAACTGCCTTCAAAACTCAAATATGCAAACAAAGGTTATTGAAAAGAACATTATCTCGAAATTTAATAAAAAGAAAAAAACCCTTGCAAGGCTTGAAACAAAATATGAGAAGCAAGCTGATCATAAAATCAATTAATATCACATCACATGCGTCTAAATACATGTGAAAACAAAAAATTGGAATTTCGTAATTTGGTTAGACTTTTAGGAACATATAAATTAATCACGAAATTGGATTGAAATGGAAACGAAAATTATGTAAATTTATTAAATAGGTGATGACAACTATGATTTTTTCCGCAATATTTCATGTTTTTGTTTGCAAAAAAGAAAATATCATAAAATTTGGTCAAGAATTCAGACCCAGAATAACCTAAGAAAGCTTACACATTTTTGAAAAAAAAAAATAAATGTATTACACAATTCGCTTAGAAATGGCTTCAAAACCACGGTTTTCGAAAGAGTTTTTTGGAAATCAAAGAAACTTTATATAATAAGTACTAGAGAAAATCGATTTTTTTTTAAATTAATAACAGAAAATAACCACAATTTTACAAAAGACAAAAACCAAAAAGAAAGTTGTACATTAATGAAGGAAAAATTCCATTTCAAATCTTAAAACGCACTATCCGCAGTCTTTGTATTGCTCGGGAGTTAAATTTTTTTTATACAAATTGATCATAAACTACGATTGCGAACTACAAACTGAAAAACGCTTTTGCAAAAAAGGTCAGTGCAACTTTTTTTGGAGATAACTAAAAGTTTCAGTATGTGATAACTGACAACGATGAAGAATAATGTTTTTCGATCACGATTTGATTTTTGATCACGAGTTGATCACTACTTGATCTATGTGGAAAAGGCAAGAAGTATTTTATGTGACTGGTTGAAAACCTCAAACCGTATTGAATTGTGAAATTTGTAAGCGATTCTAACAATCAACTGATTCTAAAGACTCCGAAATGTCTCATTTATTATCTATCAG
This sequence comes from Uranotaenia lowii, assembly GCF_029784155.1. Lineage (NCBI taxonomy): Eukaryota > Metazoa > Arthropoda > Insecta > Diptera > Culicidae > Uranotaenia > Uranotaenia lowii. The sequence goes on from NC_073693.1 coordinate 23,870,799, forward strand.
TGGAAGGAAAATCAATCTTTGAAAATACCTTTCGTGTACTCAAAGAAATAATTTTTGTAATCAACCTTCTAAATCAAACAAAAAATAAAAAATAACTAAATTGAAAAACAAAACTTTAGATGATTTTTTTTAATAAGATAACTAAACATAACCAGAAACAAAATCTGAGAACAAATTAAATTCAAAATTGAACAATTCAGAGCTACTAGATTGTTTCCACATCTATAGAACGGGGGCCGGACATTCGGCCGATGACCGATAGGCCGAAAGATGTAAGGCCGAAGGTCGCTAGGCCGAATGGATTAAAAGGCCGACGGATATTCGGCCGAATAGGACAATAGGCCGAATGGGACATTTGGCCAAAGGTTATTTGGCCGAATATTGTTTGGCCGAATGGTTGTTAGGCCAAATGGTCATTAGGCCGAATAGTGATCAGGCCGAATGGACGATAGGCCGAATTGTCATTAGGCCGAATGGACGATAGGCCGAATGTTCATAAGTCCGAATGTTCGTAAGGCCGAATGGTCATTAGTCCGAATGGTCGTCGGGCCAAACGGTCATAAGGGCGAATGAGTGCTAGGCCGAAAGGTCATTATGCCGGGTGGTCGTAAGGCCGAATGGATGCTAGAAGGTCATTATGCCGAATAGCCACTAGGCCGGATGGTTGTTAGGTTGAATGGTCGTTGGGCCGAATTTATGCTAGGCCTATAAGACATATTATCGCTTTCATGCATGTTAGGCCGATCAGTAGTTAGGCCAAATGGTCGTTAGGCCAAATAGTCATCAAGCCGAATGGCCATCAGGCCTAATGGATGCAAAGCCGAATTGTCCATTCGGCTTTACGACCATTCGGCCTGTCGTCCATTCGGCTTTACGACCATTCAGTCTAATAACCATTCGGCCTTGTGACCATTTGACCAAATGACCATTCGGCCTTATGTACATTCGGCCTAACAGCCAATCGGCCAAACGACCTTTCGGCCTAGCATGCAGACAAGTGTAAAAGATTTCTTATTGACCTAGCAACCATTCATTCGGCTTTACGACCTTTCGGCCTAGCAGCTATTCGCCCTTACGACCATTCGGCCAAACAACCTTTTGGGCTAGCATCCATTCGGCCTTACGAACATTCGGCCTTACGACCTTTCGGCCTTACGACCTTTCGGCCTTACGACCATTCGGCCTTGCGACCATTTGGCCTAGTGACCATTCGGCCTAGTGACCATTCGGCCAGATGACCATTCGGCCTAATGACCATTCGGCCTAATAACCATTCGGCCTAATAACCATTCGGCCGAACATTCTTTCGAGCTTGCGTCCTTTCGGCCTAACAGCATTCGGCTGGATAACCGTCGGCCGAATAACCCGTTCGGCCAGATAGCCTATTCGGCCTAAAGTCCATCGGCTGAATGACCTTCGTCCAAATGGCTTTCGGCCTCATGACTTTCGGCCGAATGGCCCAGTCTATACTTTCCTTTCAATTTCTGAAAACAGATTCCGTCATTAGAAACAAAAAAATAAAAATACCAAACCGGAGCGACTTGCAGAATGTAATACGAGTTAACAAACATAGTGAAATTCAACAAAAATTACAACCACAACAAAAAAAATCCGTGTTTCATGTTCCTTAAATTCACAACATTCTAAATATTGTCAAAACTTTCAAAATTGTCAAGTTTCTCAAAATTCTCAAAATTCTCAACATTGTCACAATTGTCAAAATTCGAATTAGTCAAAATTGTCAAAATTGTGAGAATTGCCAAAATTTGAAACAATTGTCAAAATAGTCAAAATTACTAAAATTTTTAAAGTTGTCAAAATTGTCGAAATTGTCAAAATTGTCAAAATTGTCAAAATTGTCAAAATTGTCAAAATTGTCGAAATTGTCAAAATTGTCAAAATTGTCAAAATTTTCAAAATTTTCTGAATTTTCGAAATTGTCAAAATTGTTCCAATTTGTTCAAATTTGTCAAAATTGTCAAATTTGTCAAAATTGTCAAATTTGTCAAAATGGTCAAAATATTAAAAAGTGGCAAAATTTTTTAAATTTGTCAAAATAGTCTAAATTGTCAACACTTCCCGATTGGGTTTCGTGCGGGACCCCAAAACCCGTCCACTTCAACACCTGAGAGACATATGCGCGCCCACAAACGTGTTGAGGTGCCTTCAAGTGCGTACCTTCTTACAGACAGCACTCGCAGCGATCACTTTCAAGTTTTAGGAACCGCGACAACGACGCTACTCCGATGCAGGCCAAATCTCGTCGCCATATGATCACTTTTATTTATTTTTTCCTCCCCGTGGCAGCTGAGCAGTAACAGCTGAAAAAAAAGTTGACTTTTAAGACGACGCAATGACTTTTTTGTGTTTGAGCGGAGATTGGCATGAATTAATTGTTCAACAATCGACACACACAACGGGGACGTCGGAATAGTTCGACTTGGGGTTCAGGACACATTACTGCGAAACCTATTGACAGTTGGGGTGGCGTTTCCAGTCAGAGGTCTTGCGCGAAGGGTCGAGACTCTGCAACACTTTTGGCGGGTGACCTGAACGCGTATGGTTAGGGTACTCATTCCACACGCTGAACGACTTCGAGACGGCCCATTCACCTTTTGCGCATGGAGCTTAGGCCTAGTAAACCCTTGAATGCATGCATCTGAAGCCGGAGATCGCGGAGAAGACTGAAAAGAGGGATGACTAATGGTGCCGACAAAGATCGGCCCACATTTTTTCGCCAAAACGTGTCCATTAAATCATGTTTGATTTCTGTATCAGGAGGGTTTGTGTGAAAACAGACTTGCCAATCTGGATCTGGAAATCTATGATATACGCAATAGTTAATCTAGATATTATATCCCTATACTTTGGAATGCCCATTGGCCATCGTTATTGATCGTTAGGTTTCTCGAACGTTCAAAGTTCGTGTCAGTAGTTTTCCAATCACTTAACTTTTTGTACAATTTCGAAAATATTGACAATTTTGACGGTTTTGACAATTTCCACAATTTTGCCAATTTTCGAAATTTTGACAATTTTGACAACTTCGACAAGTTTGACAAATTTGACTGATTTTTACAATTATGAAAACTTTGAAATCAAATTTCCGGATTTCGCCAGATTTTTAGATAAAATAGCCCGCCCTTACTCTATCTGCACAAGCCTTTGAATTTTCTTCTATCACTACTGGGTATTGTGTTAAAACTAACCCATCGTCTACCTTTGAAAAGCGTAGTTAGAAATTGCACAAAAACGCCCCATTAATCTTCCAGTGGGTAAACTAGTCACATTAATGTTGCTTCCGAAAATTCTTAAAAATAGGTTAACAAGCTATTTTAAATCTTGATAATGTTATTTTTTTTGGTTATAAGTCGCCATCTTAAATTTACATCCTTTTCATAAACGTCTTGCATTCAAGCAACACTGCCAAGCAACGACTTCAGTTCCAGAGGGGACTTCAATAAATAAGCTTCAGCCAGTGTGCACTGCCTATATCGCAGAATGAACGCGCAACCTGGTTTTTTGTGGTTGTAAAGCAAAAAAAAAAATGGAAACGCAACTCGCCAGGAGTAGAAGAGAGGTACATGAACTGATCAACTGATCAAGCTAAGTTTAAGTAAGTGCGAGCGCTTTACATTACATAACCTCACACAGAGTGCGTTCGTTCCTTCGTCGGTAGTTTCGAACGGCTCTAGCTCTAGTATCAGTTGGAGTTCTTTCTGCTTCGATTTCTGATATATTTATTTTTCCATTTTTATTTTTGGTGAATGGAACTCCTTGGATAAAAAGAACCCTCCTGACTTAAACGCTGATCGTAATGAAACCTGCAACTCGAATCCAACGGAGGCTGCACCTTCTCCATGAAAGGCGAAACTTGTTTCAAAAAATGAAAGAAAAAAAAAACAGCTGAAAACCGGCAATAATGTTATTTTTCAACCCGGTGTGTGCTAAGAATGTGCGTGATTTCCGCGTGATTTGCAGCTTTCGCGAAGTCGTTGCTTGTTTATGGAAAAAAAAAACAGAAAAAAAAACCCGAGCAAGAATTTACACTTTTTATTGAACCGGTGTGGAGCGCATTTCGATGCGAAGAGAAGGGACCTTTTGATGGTTGTTTTTACTATCTGTAAGATACCTTAAGAGTTCAACTTTTCGTTTCTTTGAGAGGGACTTTTTTTAAGCTGACTGAAGCGAGTGAGGTGGTGATATAATCGAATACACCTCCCCCAGATGTTTTTCGCAGTTCTGATCGATCTGATTTGATTATGTCTCCGGTAGATATACTGGGACTGGTTCAGTTGCAGCTTGTTCTATGATATGCGATCGATATCTCAATGAATATTAAGTGGTTGTTCGAATGCAGCTCAGGGATGTTCGCTGTGTGTCAGCAAGAAAAAAAATCTAGATGCAGAATTTTTTTTGAGTAAAATTTTAAACATATCAATATAACTGAAATATGAACAAAGTTCACATTAAAAATTAAAATTTCATCATTTGGTTATAAATTTACAATAAGATTTGAAATTTAACATCTGATTTCAAATTTAGACATCAGATTGTGAAATCATGTTAAAAACATCCAAACCTTGATTAAAATTGTTCGAAAGTGTGATATTAATAAAATTGTCAAAATTGTCAAAATTGTCAAAATTGTCAACATTGTCAAAATTGTCAAAATTGTCAAAATTGTTAGAATTTTCATAACTGTATAAATTGCCAAAAATGTCAAATTTTTCAATAAAGAAAAAATGAAAAAAATGTCAAAATTTTCAAATTTTCAAAATTGTTTAAATAGAAAAATTGACAAAAATGACAAAAATGACAAAAATGACAAAAATGACAAACATGACAAAAATGACAAAAATGACAAAAATGACAAAAATGACAAAAATGACAAAAATGACAAAAATGACAAAAATGACAAAAATGACAAAAATGACAAAAATGACAAAAATGACAAAAATGACAAAAATGACAAAAATGACAAAAATGACAAAAATGACAAAAATGACAAAAATGACAAAAATGACAAAAATGACAAAAATGACAAAAATGACAAAAATGACAAAAATGACAAAATTGACAAAAATGACAAAAATGACAAAAACGACAAAAATGACAAAAATGATAAAAATGACAAAAATGACAAAAATGACAAAAATGACAAAAATGACAAAAATGACAAAAATGACAAAAATGACAAAAATGACAAAAATGACAAAAATGACAAAAATGACAAAAATGACAAAAATGACAAAAATGACAAAAATGACAAAAATGACAAAAATTACAAACATGACAAAAATGACAAAAATGACAAAAATGACAAAAATGACAAAAATGACAAAAATGACAAAAATGACAAAAATGACAAAAATGACAAAAATGACAAAAATGACAAAAATGACAAAAATGACAAAAATGACAAAAATGACAAAAATGACAAAAATGACAAAAATGACAAAAATGACAAAAATGACAAAAATGACAAAAATGACAAAAATGACAAAAATGACAAAAATGACAAAAATGACAAAAATGACAAAAATGACAAAAATGACAAAAATGACAAAAATGACAAAAATGACAAAAATGACAAAAATGACAAAAATGACAAAAATGACAAAAATGACAAAAATGACAAAAATGACAAAAATGACAAAAATGACAAAAATGACAAAAATGACAAAAATGACAAAAATGACAAAAATGACAAAAATGACAAAAATGACAAAAATGACAAAAATGACAAAAATGACAAAAATGACAAAAATGACAAAAATGACAAAAATGACAAAAATGACAAAAATGACAAAAATGACAAAAATGACAAAAATGACAAAAATGACAAAAATGACAAAAATGACAAACAATGACAAAAATGACAAAAATGACAAAAATGACAAAAATGACAAAAATGACAAAAATGACAAAAATGACAAAAATGACAAAAATGACAAAAATGACAAAAATGACAAAAATGACAAAAATGACAAAAATGACAAAAATGACAAAAATGACAAAAATGACAAAAATGACAAAAATGACAAAAATGACAAAAATGACAAAAATGACAAAAATGACAAAAATGACAAAAATGACAAAAATGACAAAAATGACAAAAATGACAAAAATGACAAAAATGACAAAAATGACAAAAATGACAAAAATGACAAAAATGACAAAAATGACAAAAATGACAAAAATGACAAAAATGACAAAAATGACAAAAATGACAAAAATGACAAAAATGACAAAAATGACAAAAATGACAAAAATGACAAAAATGACAAAAATGACAAAAATGACAAAAATGACAAAAATGACAAAAATGACAAAAATGACAAAAATGACAAAAATGACAAAAATGACAAAAATGACAAAAATGACAAAAATGACAAAAATGACAAAAATGACAAAAATGACAAAAATGACAAAAATGACAAAAATGACAAAAATGACAAAAATGACAAAAATGACAAAAATGACAAAAATGACAAAAATGACAAAAATGACAAAAATGACAAAGACAAAAATGACAAAAATGACAAAAATGACAAAAATGACAAAAATGACAAAAATGACAAAAATGACAAAAATGACAAAAATGACAAAAATGACAAAAATGACAAAAATGACAAAAATGACAAAAATGACAAAAATGACAAAAATGACAAAAATGACAAAAATGACAAAAATGACAAAAATGACAAAAATGACAAAAATGACAAAAATGACAAAAATGACAAAAATGACAAAAATGACAAAAATGACAAAAATGACAAAAATGACAAAAATGACAAAAATGACAAAAATGACAAAAATGACAAAAATGACAAAAATGACAAAAATGACAAAAATGACAAAAATGACAAAAATGACAAAAATGACAAAAATGACAAAAATGACAAAAATGACAAAAATGACAAAAATGACAAAAATGACAAAAATGACAAAAATGACAAAAATGACAAAAATGACAAAAATGACAAAAATGACAAAAATGACAAAAATGACAAAAATGACAAAAATGACAAAAATGACAAAAATGACAAAAATGACAAAAATGACAAAAATGACAAAAATGACAAAAATGACAAAAATGACAAAAATGACAAAAATGACAAAAATGACAAAAATGACAAAAATGACAAAAATGACAAAAATGACAAAAATGACAAAAATGACAAAAATGACAAAATGACAAAATGACAAAAATGACAAAAATGACAAAAATGACAAAAATGACAAAAATGACAAAAATGACAAAAATGACAAAAATGACAAAAATGACAAAAATGACAAAAATGACAAAAATGACAAAAATGACAAAAATGACAAAAATGACAAAAATGACAAAAATGACAAAAATGACAAACATGACAAAAATGACAAAAATGACAAAAATGACAAAAATGACAAAAATGACAAAAATGACAAAAATGACAAAAATGACAAAAATGACAAAAATGACAAAAATGACAAAAATGACAAAAATGACAAAAATGACAAAAATTTCAAAAATGACAAAAATGACAAAAATCGACAAAAGATGACAAAAGATGACAAAAACGAAAAAAAACGACAAAACGATTTAAGCAACATAAAACGACAAAATGTCGAAAAAAATACCTCAAATTCGACAAAATTTCTTAAGAAATAAACAAAAGCTACACAAATATTAACTTAAAATTGCACAACAATTTAATAAAATTACACAAAATTACACAGAAAATGCACATTAACTTCGCAAAAATTACACATAAATTACACAAAAACTACATAAAACTTAAATTAAACATTACATTAAAAATTCATAATAATTACACCAAATTTGATATTTTTAGTATTTCGAAGCTTAAATTAGTTCTTGGTTTTTGCAAAACTCAAAACAAATATAAAAAGGTTTTTTTTCCTAACTCGTTAATCCCAAAAAGAGTAACTGGAAACTGATCTTCGCAATAGAAATCAACTAACATATCAAATGCATGACTTTCCCAGCCATAAATCTGTCAATTACTGTAGACTACTGGATCAATACCAACGGAAAGTTTGTCACTTCTTTCAGTTCTTTTCCCCCTTTTTCGGATTTATTTCGTGACCGACTCTTTGTCATCCCCAAATCCGGTGCAATAGAATAAGAAATCAAATCCCGTCGTTCCCGGTTTTCCTAATTGGACAGCTTTTTGCAGGTTCAAGTCAGTGTCCATTCATCTACAACCACACATTTGGTGGAATCCTTAGAGTTGCAGTTCCTCTGAAGCAGCTGAACCAAAATCGTAAAAGACCGACTGCCAGAAGGTTCCTCTTGAATTTTTATCTCTTCTACCTTCATTTCTTCCCCTTATGTTCCCATCAAAAAGTGGAAGATACTCCGAGAAACATTACTCATTCTGGGGGTGGTTTTGAGGGTTTTTATCTTCACCGCGGCACTATTGCTTTTGTTGCCCCATTTTATTTTTTTTTTTTTTTTGTTTTTCACTTTCTGTACCATCGTACTTTTGGGGTGTATTAATCTTTTTCCCCCGTCGTGTTCTTCGGGAGAAATTTACTACCAAACTTTGCAGACATTTCTTCCTTCCATTGGTAGTCTTGGTAGAAAGTCTGCAATGCTGCAGTTCGAATTGTTTCTTAATTTTTTTTCGGCTTCTGTTGGTCTTGGTTGTTTAGTTAAAGCATTCGCTGTTAGATGTTCTTGCAGCCAGCAGCAGCTATTTCTAGTTTGGTGAATCTTTTGCGCACTTTCCCGAAGTTGATTTTCCTTTACCCCTCAGGGGGTTCGAGTTGATTTACTTTCAAATCTAATGATGCAATTTTTCCCTTCGGTTTGTTTCGTTACAGGTGAGCTCAACTGGTGGGCCAAAAAGTGGATCGATGGACAACATTTTGTAAGCTTAAAAATCTTGAAATTTGATAACAATTTAAATTTGTGGAAAAAATGTTTTGTTTTTGAACAGTCATATTTGTCATTTTAATAATTTATTTTCATTTTCATCATTTTGGTTTTTTTTTATTTTCATCATTTTTGTCATTTTTGTCATTTTTGTCATTTTTGTCATTTTTGTCATTTTTGTCATTTTTGTCATTTTTGTCATTTTTGTCATTTTTGTCATTTTTGTCATTTTTGTCATTTTTGTCATTTTTGTCATTTTTGTCATTTTTGTCATTTTTGTCATTTTTGTCATTTTTGTCATTTTTGTCATTTTTGTCATTTTTGTCATTTTTGTCATTTTTGTCATTTTTGTCATTTTTGTCATTTTTGTCATTTTTGTCATTTTTGTCATTTTTGTCATTTTTGTCATTTTTGTCATTTTTGTCATTTTTGTCATTTTTGTCATTTTTGTCATTTTTGTCATTTTTGTCATTTTTGTCATTTTTGTCATTTTTGTCATTTTTGTCATTTTTGTCATTTTTGTCATTTTTGTCATTTTTGTCATTTTTGTCATTTTTGTCATTTTTGTCATTTTTGTCATTTTTGTCATTTTTGTCATTTTTGTCATTTTTGTCATTTTTGTCATTTTTGTCATTTTTGTCATTTTTGTCATTTTTGTCATTTTTGTCATTTTTGTCATTTTTGTCATTTTTGTCATTTTTGTCATTTTTGTCATTTTTGTCATTTTTGTCATTTTTGTCATTTTTGTCATTTTTGTCATTTTTGTCATTTTTGTCATTTTTGTCATTTTTGACATTTTTGCCATTTTTGACATTTTTGACATTTTTGACATTTTTGACATTTTTGACATTTTTGACATTTTTGACATTTTTGACATTTTTGACATTTTTGACATTTTTGACATTTTTAACATTTTTGACATTTTTGACAATTTTGACAATTTTGACAATTTTGACAATTTTGCCAATTTTGACAATTTTGACAATTTTGACAATTTTGACAATTTTGACAATTTTGACAATTTTGACAATTTTGACAATTTTGACAATTTTGACAATTTTGACAATTTTGACAATTTTGACAATTTTGACAATTTTGACAATTTTGACAATTTTGACAATTCCGACAATTTTGACAATTTTTAAAATTTTGACAATTTTGACAATTTTGACAATTTTGACAATTTTGACAATTTTGACAATTTTGACAATTTTGACAATTTTGACAATTTTGACAATTTTGACAATTTTGACAATTTTGACAATTTTGACAATTTTGACAATTTTGACAATTTTGACAATTTTGACAATTTTGACAATTTTGACAATTTTGACAATTTTGACAATTTTGACAATTTTGACAATTTAGACAATTTTGACAATTTTGACAATTTTGACAATTTTGACAATTTTGACAATTTTGACAATTTTGACAATTTTGACAATTTTGACAATTTTGACAATTTTTACAATTTTGACAATTTTGACAAATTTGACAATTTTGACATTTTGACAATTTTGACAATTTTGACAATTTTGACAATTTTGACAATTTTGACAATTTTGACAATTTTGACAATTTTGACAATTTTGACAATTTTGACATTTTTGACATTTTTGACAATTTTGACAATTTTGACACTTTTGACAATTTTGACAATTTTGACAATTTTGACAATTTTGACAATTTTGACAATTTTGACAATTTTGACAATTTTGACAATTTTGACAATTTTGACAATTTTGACAATTTTGACAATTTTGACAATTTTGACAATTTTGACAATTTTGACAATTTTGACAATTTTGACAATTTTGACAATTTTGACAATTTTGACAATTTTGACAATTTTGACAATTTTGACAATTTTGACATTTTTGACAATTTTGACAATTTTGACAATTTTGACAATTTTGACAATTTTGACAATTTTGACAATTTTGACAATTTTGACAATTTTGACAATTTTGACAATTTTGACAATTTTGACAATTTTGAAAATTTTGACAATATTGACAATTTTGACAATTTTGACAATTTTGGCAATTTTGACAATTTTGACAATTTTGACAATTTTGACAATTTTGACAATTTTGACATTTTTGACATTTTTGACATTTTTGACATTTTTGACATTTTTGACATTTTTGACATTTTTGACATTATTGACATTTTTGACATTTTTGACATTTTTGACATTTTTGACATTTTTGACATTTTTGACATTTTTGACATTTTTGACATTTTTGACATTTTTGACATTTTTGACATTTTTGACATTTTTGACATTTTTGACATTTTTGACATTTTTAACATTTTTGACATTTTTGACATTTTTGACATTTTTGACATTTTTGACATTTTTGACATTTTTGACATTTTTGACATTTTTGACATTTTTGACATTTTTGACATTTTTGACATTTTTGACATTTTTGACATTTTTGACATTTTTGACATTTTTGACATTTTTGACATTTTTGACATTTTTGACATTTTTTACATTTTTGAAATTTTTGACATTTTTGACATTTTTGACATTTTTGACATTTTTGACATTTTTGACATTTTTGACATTTTTGACGTTTTTGACATTTTTAACATTTTTGATATTTTCGACATTTTTGACATTTTTGACATTTTTGATATTTTTGATATTTTTGACATTTTTGACATTTATGACATTTTTGACATTTTTGACATTTTTGACATTTTTGACATTTTTGACATTTTTAACATTTTTAACATTTTAATTTTATTTTGACATTTTTGACATTTTAAACATTTCTGACATTTTTGTCATTTTTGACGTTTTTAAAATTATTGAAATTTTCGAGATATTTCGCAGCTTTTTAACCTCTGGTTTCACATAGAGATCCACTGAAATTAATTACAAATTTTTTTTTAAACAATTTTCAACTGACACGTTTCTGGTTTTCCATTATTTATTCTTTTCAAGGCTTTTTTCTCAAATGTTTCAATTGTTGTCCTTTTTAAATAAGATTTCATGTTCTAAAATTTTGATCAATTCTAGGAAAGAATCTCTAACAAAAAAAAAACTTCTGGCTGCTAAAATCCGAATATGACTAAATAGAAGAGACTGAGACCGATTTCTTCTTTCACTCTTTAGTCACCAATAACTCACATGTCATGCGAAAAAGTTGAAAAATTGACCGATTTCCAAATTTGCAAAATAGCTATGTTTACAGTTAAAATATCTTAAAACTGTTTCTACGTTTAAAACCTTCAAATTGAAATTAAAATAGGAAAACTTTGGTTTGTTCTCGGATTTTTTTTTTTGCTTTCGTTAAAATGTATTTTCAAAATTCTAAAATGTCTTTTTTTACGATGACTCGCCACCAAACAAATCTCTCCTGATGAAATCAAAGTACTCAGAATAAAACGGGTTGTTATATGTGAAAGTAATTTTTTTTTCTTTGTTTGATTATTGGTCAGGTGTTTTTCCTACTGTTTTGTGAGAAATTTAGGTTTAAAAAACAAGCAAATTTGGCAAAAGTAAGTCTCAAATGGGTAGGAACCCTTTAAAATAGTCAAGTTTGAAGAAAAAAGAAAATCGGGATGGTGGGAAGGACCAAGAAAATTCTTATATAGGCAAAATTTAATTTTTCATAGCAAAAATAAAACATTTAGCAATATACATAATTTTTTTTTCCTAGACTAAGGTTGAAAGATTGGCCGTTTTATTTGGGTTAGCCCGGATATTTTATGTAAAATTTGGGAACAGTTTGGCTTGGGGTCCAGATTTCATTGAAAAATCTTCGGATTTTGCTCAGATTTACTCACATTGTTTCATCATACAACTTTTTTTTTTATTTATGCCTCCAAAACGAAAATTTTTGAGCAAGGTTTATAGAAATATTCATTAAAGGTTTTTTGGAAGCGATACAATTTAGAATATGTCGATAAATTTTGATGATTTTTTTTTAATTTTAAATATTTCCTTGATTTTTTCTGAGAAACTTCTGGGTTTTGACAAAATTTGCCCGGATATTGCCCGGATTTTGGTTATCGATTTTGAAAGCAAATGCCTGGATTCAATCAGATTTTTATATTAAATTGCCCAAATTTGTCCTACCCGGATAGGTGCTGAAAAAATTCAGGCAACCTTACCCTAGAAGTATGCATCATTATTGTCATTCTTTCGATTTGAAAAGTTTAGAAAGAAAACATTGAAAAGCAGTTTGGTCTAAACCGAAAATTACTTACTTCTCATCATTTTTTTGCCATTGTTACAACTTTGTCGTTATATGGTAAAATTAACATCGAGCGAATAGTCTAAGTTTTGTATATGCTAAAAACCCGATTTAATACACTTGACAGTGGATTGTAGCCTTTCTTACAGCCTGTCAATTATCACAAAATTAATTATGATTAATAAATTTCATACGCAGTAAATCCAAAAAGAATTTAGGAAATAATAATTTAAAGTTTTTAAAAGGATAAAAGTATTTTTAAATAATCATAATTTTCATATCAATAACATTATTTGCAACTAATTGGAGATTTTGGAATGACAAGATTCTGGAATATCTTGTATGATATCGTTTCTATGACATTATAATCTTACTCAATTTACTCCTTTTCGAGTTATAGCATATGGTAACTTCAAAATGAAAGGGGTATAATAATTAAGAATACAATTTGAAAATGATGCCTGACCATGTATTTCAAATAATCCAACCTCTCAAGTAATGGAAACAAATACATAGATAAAACTATTGGATAAAATTTCAATTGCTAAAGTAAAATACGATACCGAAACTTAGTAAATCGGTAGGATAAATTTTGAAAATCAATAATTATGAAAATATTGATATCGCAATATTTTTGATTTTGTAAGTTTACCATTTTTTTCAATTGCCAAATTTTTCAATTTTGTCAATTTTGTCAAATATGTCACTTATGTCAATTTTGTCAGTTTTGTCAATTTTGTCAATTTAGTGAATTTTGTCGATTTTATCATTGCCAATTTGGCCAATATTAACAATTTTTTTCAATTTTTTTCGCTTTTGTCAATTTGTCAATCTCGTCAATTTTGTCAATTTGGCCAATTGAGTCAATTGTGTCAATTTTGCCAGTTTTATCAATCTTGTCAATTTATGAATTTTGTGGATATAGTGAATTTTGTCGATTTTGTCTTAGTCAATTTTGTCAATCCTGTCAGTACTATCAATATTGTCAATTTTATCAATTTTGTCAATTTTGTCAATTTTTTCAGTTTTGTCAGTTTTGTCAATATTGTCAATTTTGTCGTTTTTGTCATCGTCAATTTTGCCAATTTTCTTGATTTTGTCAATTTTATAAATTTTGTCAATTTCCATGATTTTGTCAACCTTGTCAATTTTGCCATTTTTGTCAAATCAGTGAATTATGTCAAGTCAGTCAAGTTTGTCAATTTCGTCAATTTGGTCTATTTTGTCAATTTTTTTTCAATTTTGTCAATTTTGTCGATTTTGTCATTTTTCTATTTGGTCAACCTGGCCAAAATGGTTAATTCGGATAGTTTTTTCTGTTTCTTCAATTAAACTTTGTCAATTATTATTATTAGCTTTTTAGCTTTATATGCATGTTCCAAAAAAAAATCTCAAACGCTTCAAACTCTTCTATGGAGGGCTTGGTGGCGCTACTGTTTGGTTGTTATTTTCCATTTTTGCTAGACAACAACCCCAACAACAACAACGCAACAATTGCACAGGTTTTTCGATGCGAACGAAAAGTTTATCGCGCAACGTTAGATCTAAAGAGAGGAAGAGGAAAGGGAACAAAAAAACTATCCCGAGAGCTTAAAGCTCGATAGGATTCAGTAGCATTTGTCTTATTGGATTCAATTTGCTTCCTCGGGCGAAATTCTCTCCTGTCGTTCGTGCTTAGAAAAAGCTCCCTGAGCACGAACGGCACGTGAGAAGATGAGATGATGTGCATACATCGTCCACGTTCCCGTATCGTTTTCCCCTTCTCAGAGCAATCTGTGCTTGAGAATCTATCGTTGGGCGAAGGACGGGACCCATCACTATAGAAATAAGCGATGTGAGGGTCTAGTCCTTAGGCCTGAGTCAACCTTATGGTGCAATCCCTTATCATTAATTTTAATTAATGGATTTCAATACTAGTATCAATTTCGGAATTCGAATGTGTAATTATGATGTACATTTTCACCATTTCTCAAGTGGACCATGAATTTCATACATAGCCTTTACAAATTCGATGATTACGCGACAATACAAGATTGTATGCACGCCCACACACGATACAAACATATTACACGCTAACACAAACGATTGCTGACGAAAAAATTGCTATAGTTGCTATAGTTGCCTCAAATTGCTATAGTTGCCTCAAAAACTTGATTTTTAAAAAACTTTTTCAAAGCCACAGAACAAAACTGTGTTGCAAATACGCGCCGCGATGTATTCAATACGCGCCTAGCAGCCGAACACACCCGAAAGCAACCGAAGACCGAAAACACACCAATACTTACAGACACTTTGACTGAAAAGAAATCAAAATGGACTAATCAAAATTTGAAAAAATTATAAAAGTAGATTTTTTAGGCTGAATTAACTCTCAAAATCAGGTTTCAGACTTTTTGTTCATTTTCAATGAAAATTGGTCTTTTTGAAAAATTAATGCTATTTTCAGCCTACTACGATTGGCGCGTTATAACGAGCGCATGGACCGTGATAGAACATATCCATAAAAAGCATACCTTAGCGAGTTCGGTATGATTTTTTTGCATTAAATCATAGTTTAGATTCTCCTCTATCGATGTGTCAGAAAAAAAGTCTTATTCGTTTTTCTCTGCTTGGTGACACCTTATTGAAAGTGTTCTAAGATTTAGATCGAAATGAAGAAATACCTAAATTGTGAAATTATCACGACACAGGAATATTTTAAGGAAAAAATCATACTTGCCATGACCAATCACAGCATTTAGAACAAATTGGTAATTTTTTGCAGGCTTAAAATGTTTCAGATTCTTCAAAACAAAGGTGGCGCGTATTAGCCACATGGGGCGTTAAATGAACTTTTCCCCTACAAAATATTTCGATCCCGACCGATTTTACTCAAACAAATCGTGTTGACAGCGACAAAATTTTATCAAATTTCATTGAATTTCAACGCATTTGTACAAATGTTGCGTAATCTGTGGCCCGCTTAACAATAGGCATCAAAAATAGATGGTTATTTAACAAATGAACGTAACCAAAACGCGATTTCTCTTAGTCAAATATGGTATTATCGTCCTTCAGGAAAACCGGTTGAGTTTTCAATGTTTTAATTTTGAAAGCTAACCAGTGGAGGCAGGTAGAATAATTTTTCAGATTTCGCACTGATTGTTTTTCAATCTCTTGAAAATCCTAAATAAAAGAAAATTTAACAATGTTTTGAAAATTCATCTTCCAATCTAGGTTCAAATAATAAATTTCACCTAAAATGTATACATGTTCAATAGTGACATAATTTTTCAAGTCTGCATTCAATTTGATAAGGTTTTTTATTGTGACTTGTTTAAAAACACTGCAGCAATAAATTTGAAATTTGTCGATTTTGTGATTTATGTCAATTTTGTCGATTTTGTCAATTTTATCTAATTTGTCAGTTTAATCAATTTTGTCAATATTGTCAATTTTGTCAAGAAGTGAATTTTGTCGATTTTGTCATTGTCAATATTGCCAATTTTCTTGATTTTGTCAATTTTGTAATTTTTTTTCGATTTTGTGTAAGAATCAAAGATAATCAGGAGGCCACGAGTTTGTTTTTGATAATCCGATCAGATACTTTCGAGATGTCAAACAATAAACAATTTGATTGATTTTGTCAATTAAGTCAATTTTGCCAGTTTCATCAATCTTGTCAATTTTGTCAATTCTGTCAATTTTGTCAATTTTGTGGATTTTTTCAATTTTCATGATTTGGTCAATTTTGTCAATTATGTAAATTTTGTAAATTTTGTCCATTTTTTCAATTTGATCAATTTTGTCAGTTTTATCAATTCTGTCCATTTTGTCAATCTAGTCAAATTTGTCAGTTTTATCAATTTTGTCAATTAAGTGTATTTGTCGATTTTGTCATTGTCAATATCAATTGTCGATTATGTCATTTTTTCAAATTTGTCAATTTAATCAATTTTGGCAATTTAGCCAGTTTTATCAATCTTGTATATTTTGTCAATTTTTTTAGTTTTGTCAATTTTTTGAATTTAGTGAATTTTGTCGATTTTGTCTTAATGAATTTTGTCGATTTTGTCTTAGTCAATTTTGTCAGTACTATCAATCTTGTCGATTTTGTAATTTTGTTAAGATGTCAATTTTGTTAAAAAAATTAATTTGGGCAATTTTGTCAATTTAGGCAATGTTGTCAGTTTTGTCAATTTTGTGAATTTTTTCGATTTTATTTCAATTTTGTCAGTTTGTGCAATTTTGTCAATTTTATCAATCTTGTCAATTTTGTCAATTCAGTGAATTTTGTCTATTTTTCGTCGTCAATTTTTTCAATTCTGCCAATTTTCTCGATTTTGTCAATTTTATAAATATTATCAATTTTTATGATTTTTTTCAGCTAAGTGAATTTTGTCAAATCAATGAATTAAGCCAAGTTTGTCAATTTCGTCAATTTTGTCAATTTTGTCGATTTTTGTCAGTTTTATCAATCTTGTCAATTTTGTCAATTCAGTGAATTTTTCCATTTTGTTATCGTCAATTTGATCAATTCTGCCAATTTTCTCGATTTTGTCAATTTTATAAATTTTATCTATTTTATGATTTTTTCAACTAAGAGAATTTTGTCAAATCAATGAATTATGTCAAGTTTGTTAGTTTCGTCAATTTAGTGAAATTGGTCTATTTAATCAATTTTTTTCAATTTTGTCAATTTTGTCGATTTTGTCATTTTTGTATTTGGTCAACCTGGCGAAAATTGTTAATTCGGAGTTCTTTCCTGTTTCTTCAACTTTGTCAATAATGATTATTAGCTTTTAAGCATTATATGCATGTTCCAAAAAAAATCACAAATGCTTCAAATTCTACTATGGAGGGCTTGGTGGCGCTACTGTTTGGTTGTCATCTTCCATTGGCTTCAGCAAGTGAAAGTTCAGATTGACCTCCAAGCCGTCATCGTTTTTCTCTAGACACCAACCCCAACAACAACAGCGCAACGTTAGATCTGAAGAGAGGAAGAGAAAAGGGAACAAAAAAACAAGCCCGAGAGCTGAAAGCTCGAGAGGATTCAGTAGCATTTGTCTTATTGGATTTAATTTGCTTCCACGGGCGAAATACTCTCCTCTCGTTGCTGCTTAAGAAAAAGCTTCGTAAGCACGAACGGCACGTGAGAAGATGAGAGGATGTGCATACATCGTCCGCGTACCCGTGTTGTTTTCCCCTTCTCAGAGCAATCTGTGCTTGAATATAATGTTGGTTGAAGTCTCGAAGTTACTATCGCTTTCGTACCATGCAGTGTGGGCAGGACGTACTCATCAACGACTTTAATAATTTCGGGGTCGTACCCCTTGGTGAAAACCAGTTTAATATTTAAAAATTCGGAGCTTCGGTTCCGAAATTTTTGTAATGGTTCGGTTGCAAACTGATCCATTAATGAAAAAATTTAACGATTAGCCGGGAAAATTTAAGTTGTCGTTTTCCTCCCACACGGTTTCTGTCACGATAACATCAAACCTGAGTGGGAGTGAAGCCTGTCTGTTCTCCCTTCCACACATGGACAGGTCCATACTTTTAGATAGCAAGCGCGTATCTATGACGTCACGTATAATTTGACGTCATATATACGATAATCTTGCTTTTAGTGATTGCTGGTTGTGGCTAGCTAGCCAAATTGACACGTTTTTTGGAGTGATGATTTTTGATATTTACTATGAAAAAAAAGTTTTCAAACTATTTTGTATTTTTTTCTTTCTTTTATAGGTTGAAGAAGAAAAAAAATCAAATTTTTCAAGATAAAAATCATTTTTATTGTACTGCTCAGTTTCACAAAAACGTCGAGAACAAAGTTTACAAAAATTCACACAAATACACACAAATACACAGACATCATCAGAACTCGTCGAGCTGATTCGATAGGTACCTATAAAGGTATATCTAAGACCCATAATTAATGATCTCCCAAATCGACCGATAACTATACCTTTCTGTAAGAAAGGCAAAAAAGGTTCCCAACCACACTCAACCAAATCGAGCAATAAAATTCATTGGATCGTTTTAATAGCTTTTATTTTAGGAAGGATGGATATAAAGTACTGGAAAATCCAATAAATTTTATTATAAAAGTCAATAGATTGTACAATTATTTTTTGGCGCTGATGTATCTAGAGAAAACTATTCAAAAATCTAATAAATTTTATACGTTCGCTCTGCAATACTACACCAAATAAAATATATCTGAAAATCTTATAAATTTCATAAATATGATTAGGTATAGTTTTTAGTAGATGTGGTTTACATTCAGAAACAATAATGCTGGGATCAGGCTGTAAATTTTCCAAGAACGGCTGCCCGTTCCAATTGTTCCATATTTGTATTGAAACCGGACTATCATTTAGTGAAGGAAGGAAAAAGCACGGGAAATTAATGATTATTGGATTGTGAAGCAGGTACGTAAGTAAAATGTTTCATTTTTTTCCAACTATTCGAATCCTTCGTATCGCTTTCTCCACAGCAAAACTATGTTTCGGTTGTGTAATAGAAGCGCACCAACCAGATCAATCGAGGAGATTCTTCCGGAGAAAGAACTTCACCTGAACGGGATATTCAAATTACGATCAAGATTTTCGTCGGGCATCAGGTAAGAATAAATCATATCCAACATTTTTGTTCAGTAGAAATATGTCTTTCTTTTTTATTTAAGGTAATCAATTTTCGCCTCCGGAACGCCAACCCAATACCTCGGCACGCGCGATCGACTTCCGGAACGATGCTCGTGTGCATCAAGCGGCAATTTTTATCAATTACGGTGGATTAGGAGCAGGTTCCAGCATTTGAAAAAGGAACGTCGACCACTTTCAGCTGAACATGTTTGTTTAAACCATGCACACGACCGCCATACCTAAATAATTTGTCAATAAAAAAATCAAAACTCAAATCGCAATAAATCATTTAAAAGAAATTCGAAAAAAAACGAAAACATTTATTTCATTGCATTGAATTGTAATTGAAATCAAATCGAAAAACTATAACATTCATTGGAATTTCCAATAAAGAAAATCGGTACGAAAATCTATGCATTTCATTTTGTGTATACAGTTGTAAAAAGTATTGGATTTTCTTTTAGTGCAAAATCACTAAAAAATCTGATAAAGCTTATAGCCAGATTTCGGTCAGTGCATGTGTTTCAAATAATTCAACATTTTTCTGGGTAACCTATGGAGTCAAGACAGCAAGAATAGAATATGATTCTAACATAGAGTCCAATGGTCGGTTGAAAATATTTTCAAATTTGTATCTATGTTCATTTTTACAATTTTCAGTTTAGTAAATGGAATGTCCGCCTGGTCTACTCGCATAGGTATGTGTATCGGTCAGAATCAATGTATAAGGCGAATATAACATAACGAATACAATATCTAAAAATTTGGCTTAAAAAGTTTTCTCTTCAATAAGCTTCGAAAACGATGTTTTTTCACTCCTCGATAAAATGCGTGCTTCTTCAAAATGGATCACTTTGAAAATGGCAACGAATGAAAAAATATCTCAATTTCAACTTTTTTAACCATTTTATAATTTTGGCATGAGAACTACCATCATGATTGCAATTTTTCCAAAAATTGATTTAAAAGCAACAGTATTAAATTATTAATTAAGTAACCATATAAAAGGGTTAATGAAAATAAGCGATGAAGAAATTGATATGGTGTGCTTCGTTCTCCCGCACGCGCCCCTTCGTCGTTTTGTCCTCCACAGAGCAACCTGGATATAATGTTATGGGAAGTCTCGAAGTAACAATCGCTTTCATACCATGCAGTGTGGGCACGACGTACTCATCAGCGACTTCATTAATTTGGGGGTCGTACCCTGTGATGGTTTGAATCATTTGACTTAATTTTGAATCATTTGCTTATAACTTCTTTTGAAAACATTTTTCCCAGAAATGATGTTCTAAACTTTAGTAGAACTAGATCTTAGCTGCAACTTTTGTGACCAACACAAACCTGTATCTCTTATGCCTTATGAATGAGAAATCGAAAAGTTTAAATTTTTGAGCAATGATCGTAATCACAATCATTTGGATTAGCGGGTTGGATTAAATCCTACAATTCATACCACATTGAAGATACATATTTATGACATACAAGAAAGTTGTAGCTTAGATCTGTATCTACTAAAGTTTAGAACATCATTTCATGGAAAAATGTTTTCAAAAGAAGTTATAACCAAATGATTCAAAAATAAGTCAAATGATTCAAACCATCACTGGTCGTACCCCTTGGTGAAAACCATAAATATGTTTAATGCATCGGAACTTCGGTTCCGATGCTTTTTTGGATTGGTTCGGTTTTTAACTGAACCAAAATAATGAAAACAATAAACTTTGACCGGGAAAATATGAAACAATCTTCTTCCCCTCACACGGTTTCTGTCATGATGACATCAAACCTGAGTGGGAATGAAGCCTGTACGTTCTCCCTTGCACACTTCGACAGATCCATACTTTCAAATAGCAAGCGCGTATCAATGACGTCATGTATAATTTGACGTGATATTATCGATCATCTTGATTAGTGATAGCTTGACATTGCTGGCAAGCCAAATGGCCACGTTTTTTGGAGTGATGATTTTTGATATTTACTATGAAAAAAAAATTTTCAAACTATTTTGTATTTTTTTCTTTCTTTTATAGGTTGAAGAAGAAAAAAAATCAAATTTTTCAAGATAAAAATCATTTTTATTGTACTGCTCAGTTTCACAAAAACGTCGAGAACAAAGTTTACAAAAATTCACACAAATACACACAAATACACAGACATCATCAGAACTCATCGAGCTGATTCGATAGGTACCTATAAAGGTATATCTAAGACCCATAATTAATGATCTCCCAAATCGACCGATAACTATACCTTTCTGTAAGAAAGGCAAAAAAGTATCAAAGCTAGTAATGGCAAGGTTTGCTCGTAAATTTCCAAATTTTGATTCATTTCATCTGTTTAAAATACGATAACTGTTGATTGAAAATGTAAGATGAACAAAATTATTGGCGAAAAACGCCACAACTTTATATCGTTGTTCGGTATTAAAAGGATTGTTTGGTTTTGAAAATAAGCATTTTTTTTCTAATATCCAGGAGAAATATTGAAAAATATAAGAGATATCGGTCAAAGAAGAATTTTTCTTCCGTCGCATAAGGAAAGCTTTTCCATCCCATCTGCTCGGAATCCGAACCCTGCAGCCAAAACCCGACAACGACGATGCGACAATTCCCTTGGGGTATTTTCGGCTCTCTTTCTTTCTTCGTATACAGATTTTTCGCACGCTCCATCTTATTATCCCGATCCACCCTGCTCCCCACATGCATTTACTCAACGACGACGCCATGACACAACCCGCGCCGCGGTGGGAAATAAGAAAAATGGTGGACCCGAATCGAAAAAAAAAATGACGAACGAATAAAAAACACACTCAGCAGGCAGCAGGCGACGCTCGGCTGCATCAACCGACCGCTGATTGGGGTAGGCCATGTTCCCAGATACAACCTACCTACTATGCGCTCCGCCACGAAAAAACACGAACCACACAAAGCTTACGTACGATGACGACGACAACACGATGGCGTTTTTTCTTTTCCGTCTCTTCCTTATAGGCTTTGTGTGTGTGTCTGTCTGTGCATTGAGACTTTGAGACAGTGTTTTTATTGAGTGGATCAATTCGGAAAAATCGGCCTACTGTCAATCGCAAACAAACTTAAAGCTGATATCGATGCATCCGATTGGGGTTTGTTTTGTTTTCGATCGAATGCATCCATGTGGCACAAGAAGAGGTATTTTTTGAAAGACGCATACAGTATCGAGTATTCAATGAAACCCATTTCCAATTACATGATTCTGACCGTTTGGTAATTTGAATCTAGATAAGCTAATAAATTGTTATACCATAGGGCAAAAAAACAAAAATATACGTGGTTTCAACCAAAAATATCATGGTTGAGATTTCCTACATAATTCATACATAAGAGCTATCTTAGGAACTTTCAACTACCTAGTAAAGAAACTGTCCCCAGTAGAAGAATTCCTCCTCGACACGGGAAACTGCAAACCATTTCCTTTTCCGAGGGAGAGAGCAACGAGATTTTTCCGATGCTGAGAGTCATGAAACTTCGTACAAATACCAGCAAACGATGGCCCTAAAGAATAAGGACAACACCCCGAACGAAAGAGAAAGCATCAACCCAGACGCTTTCGCTTTCCATTTCGTTCTAGTAAGTAACTAAGGTTGACTGAAGCAGCCCAAGGTTGGCTCAAGGACGCGACACTCCTGATCCCGACAACGAACGGATGGGCGATTGTGTTAGTGTTGGTGTTGGGGTTTTCCGTCTGGTACCTTTTCGGGACGTGGTCGTCGTCGTCGTCTCCATCGTCTCGGGACGAATCGAAGCCGCAATGTGGCCGTCGTTGTCTGGCAAAAGTTCCACCCAACTTCCCACTTGCTGAGGCAATCGGCCGAGGGTGGAATGAGGCAGACTCCGTACACTTTTGCCAAACCAAGGTACTCGGTTGTGTAGGTATAGGTGAAAAAGCTTTTCCTCTCAATTCTAACGGAAAGTGGGAAGCTTTCAATTTCCTTTCGATTTCGTCCGGTGTGTTGCTGTTTGGATTGGTCGTTTCTGCTGACAGCACTAGGAGAAGCGCTAATCTCCGGGGAAAGTTTTCCGAATGTACATCTTGGATGCTAGTAGAAGCGCATACATACGTTTTCTTAAATAGGGAAGAAGTGCTATTTGTTATGACCGTTTCTAGGGATTGTAACTGCTTAAACTTGTTAGGCATTATTATATTATTTCTCCCTTAAAATTCGAAAATGCGTATTATTTTTTTTTTTTTTTTTTTTTTTTTTTTTTTTTTTTTTTTTTTTTTTTTTCCTTTTTATTTATTACAACCTTATCTTAAAATAATTTGCTTATAATTCTTATAATTCCTACTTGTTTTCAATCCTCAACTTTCCTTATTACATTGTTAACAGATGTTCAAAAAATTTCTAAAATGTTTATTAAATATTTCCTTACTATTCCAACGTTTATCGCGAATTCTTTTCTGAAACTCTAGCAATCGATTGATGTCATTTTTCCCATGGTTATTTAAGTTAAAACACATAGCCTCAACAACTAGCCATAGTGCAGCCTTTAATTTACAACTTTTTTCACCAATTACAGTTGATATTAAAACGTCTGGATCAAGAATGTAAATCTTCATCCGATTTCGGATGATATCCGCTATATAATTCCAAACAATTTTTGAAGGTTGACATTGTTTTATTCTGTGCTTGATTGAGTCTAGTTCTCCACAAAAACAATTTGGAGAATTGATCCTTCCGATATTATGGTTGAATAACTTACTATTTGTTGGAATTAAGTCATTGAACATTATGAATAGTGCCGTTTTTCCATCACTAGAAATACAATTTTTCGAAAAATTGTCATACATGTTCGCCCACATCATATTTGGAAACTCGTTCATAACTCGCGGGATTATATTCATTTCGTTCAGAAAATGATCATAAAATAATTTGGATGTAAAGAGGTGAGTAGACGGTTTTAAATTGAAAGCAACAGCAATCCATTCGCGAGCATTTCTTGTTAGATTTTGGTTATGAGTTTGATCTAGCATAAAAGAATCATCATTTGGCTCTGAGTACTTATTTTTAAATAGAATATTTTTTATAAACAGACTTAATTATTCAGATATTAATTCATAAGAAAAAAAACTGGACTGTAAAGTTTTACAAAAAATAATTAGTTAAATAAATGGTTCAATATTATGAACAAAGCTGGTTATCTTAATTGCTTTTTCTATTGAGAGATTTTTACATATTTTATACCGCTTCAAACTTTGTATGAAAAATTCAAAATATATTTTTTTACAGCTCCCATGTAATTTTTTATCGGTATTTTTTAAAGTCCAAAAATCTTTGAAAATTTAAAAACAATTCATTTAGTTTTGATAAAGCGCAACGAGTTTAAATTTTGTTAGAAGTACGTTTTGCAGAAAAAAATGACCCATTTAAAATCACCAAAGACGTACTGGAAGTCTCGAAAAATAT
Source organism: Uranotaenia lowii (assembly GCF_029784155.1). Lineage (NCBI taxonomy): Eukaryota > Metazoa > Arthropoda > Insecta > Diptera > Culicidae > Uranotaenia > Uranotaenia lowii. The sequence goes on from NC_073693.1 coordinate 23,895,969, forward strand.
AACTTTGAATTATAATTAGGCCTTGGCATGGCCGTAGGAACGGGAGGGGGGGAGTTTTGGGGGTTAAACCCCCCCCCTTGAGGATCCAAAATGGCAAGCGAGGTATTCTAAATTATGATAAGAGAATAAGGTCAATCAAGAGCAACAATCTAGACGAAAAACTAAAGCCAAAACCTCAAAAACCCATCCCAAGTCCAGAATACTGCCACACTTTTTAGAAAAAAAATCATCGAAATTCAGGTCTGAATATTAAATTTCAAATTAAATTAAACCCATTTTGGAGGTTCTGGTTCCATTTTCTAATAACCGAGATTGTATTCCTATTTTTGTATTTCAGATTCTGTATCTAGTTAAGAATTTAAGATTTTCAGTTCGAATAATCATAAGAAATTAGAATTGAAAAGCTGCTTTGAAATCTTAGTTCAAATTAGGTTTAGCATTTCATGGTTTTCGAGATCATCGAGATCGAGTTCTTAAACATAATTCTTTCACAAAATTCAAAAATTTAAAGCTTTGAAATCGTTATACAAAATTAAAAAATCAGATTCATCTTTGTTAATTCATATTTTAACTCTGATTCACAGTACAGATTAACAATAAATAATTGAAATAGCTAAAGCTTAGTTCTTTTAGAAATGGGACACTTTCATTTGCTAATAGCTCGTTTACTGGTTATCGGATAATCAAAATTTTGTCAGCATTTTGTTGCCTGTGAAAAGTACTATTCGACCTATTTTTTTCAAAATTTAAGATTCACGCATTTTTGAATTATGTACGATGCAAGAAAAAAAGAAAAAAATAATTTTGCACAGTTTCCTTTAAAATTCGTCATTATCAAATTGTTAGCTGACAAAACCTTTGATTTTTCAAAGAATTACTGAGTTTGTGTGGTGGATAAGTATGCAAACACTGTCAATAATGTCCACAAAGTTCAAATCAAGCATTGGAGTGAAGCACATGATCGGCAACTACGGTTGAGGGTCATCAGGGAAGTCAAGTCTCTTACCAGTATATTTAATTTTCAATAAGCGAAAAACTAAGGGTAAATCGCTGAAATGTCCAAAACAATTTTCTCCGATAAGCTGAAAGTGTTGCCTAATGATGACTCATTCAAAACCAACCTCAAACAACCATTTTTTGCTAGTTCCAGAGCTCGTAAGCTGTAAAGCCGGCCCCGAGGCTATGGGACTGGTGATTTCTGATGAACGACAAAACTTATGAAATATCCTATTTTAAATAAACTCCAGCGTTTGAATCCTATACCATGTCTGCTCGTTGCAATATCCCGAGTATATTAAAGGATGTATTTGCTGGTTATTTTGTATAAAATTATAATGATTTGCCAAAATTCTGCTCCTGCGAAAAAAAAAACAAAAATTTTCAAAACGAAACTTTGGTTTTCGCTATTTTTAAAAGCCTAAAAAGAGTAATCTTGTATGTACCACCTGCAACCTACGATTTATACTAACCGATTTTTTCTTATTATAACATCTTATGATGGTTTCACTTCGTTATTGTCAGATTTTGCCAGAAGAAATTCCATTAAAAACGTTCAAAAATGTGGTCAAAAATAATCAAATTTGTTCATTTCGAAACTACTGTATCCACTAAAATGCATCCAGTCTCTTTTAAAAGAGAAGTATTGAACCGAAAAGTATCAGAAATTGAAGAAGGAAGGTTAAGCCACCTAAAATATAGATTTGACGAAGTATAAGTTGGAAAAACTGATCAATACCATGATTGAAAAAAGTGTGCGCCGGCCAATGGGAGATACCAAGAATAAAATAGAAATTTCTCTAACCAAAAACGATAAATAATTTTTTTTAAATTTTTTCATGAAATATCATAACATTACCTTCATTTTCTTCATATAAAGTATTTCGATCAAACGAATGGTTTTTGAGATACACGCATTCGTAACTGTCCCATTTCTAAAAGAACTACGCTTTAATTTAGATTAAATATGAACTACAGAATTTGAATAATAGATTCATAAATGAGGGTTCTAAAACTTGGCTCATAAACTCTGATCTGGAATAAGATTCGGTAATCGTATTTTTGTACATTTCAGCAATCGTATGTAAATTTGGATACAGACTCAAAGGGCAATTTTTGAATTCAGGTTAAAAATTCAGATTCAGAATGCAGATTTAAAATTCTGAAAAGGATAAAGCTTGTAATTACAATAAACATAAACTGTTGAGGAATTCAAGAGATCATGAACTCAACACATTGCGGACCAATTACGAGATATCTCGTTTTTATGCTTGCCATCAGTGTCGAAGTATAACTGGAATGGACTGAATTTAAGTGTTAAACTTTAGTCGACAAAATTAAGCACAACATTTGCCGTAACTTAGAATGCTTAATTTGTGAAGTTTAGTCCAGGGGTTTCTGAGATATAGAATGCCGAGTTTCGGTGTTCTCGTCATAGATTATTTAGGTCTTTTGTTTGTGAAGATTGCTTGTCAATTCAATTTCCAGAATTCAAGTTTTTAAACAAAATTAGTTTGTAAACACAATTCAGCTGAAAATCACAAATAAAAGGTAGAATTAGAGTTTTTTGTTTTATCCGAAAAACCCCAAATTTTATTTTCAAAAAATCACCCACATGATTATCATCATGGAAATGATTCTTTATGAAAAATATTTGCTCTTAAAGAAACATCTTCATCTGAAAAATCTGCACAAACTTCTATATTTTGCTAGTGTATTGTTGAACGTTATTAACACATTAGGACACCAAAATTCGGCATTTTAAGTTTCAGAAACTAAAATTCTGCTAATTAAATAAAGATTTTTGAGTTATGGGAAGTGTTGTGTTCAATTTTGGAGAATGATTTTTCATTATTACATTCATAACCTTTGAATTATGCTTTTTAATGAAGCATTCTAGTGGCAAGCGAAAAAATGAGATATCTCCTATTTTGCCTGCAACGTGTTAATATTCCAGTTTTTTATATTAAAATGTCATTCTAAAATCATGAATTTGGTTCAAGTTTGCATCCAGAAAATTTGATCCGAAAATCTGATGATTTTTATCTCTTACTTTTTTTTAATTTGATTTATTTTCATCAAAGGTTCCAAGCTTTGAATTTGCAAACTTGTTTGGAAGATTGGGCTTGTATGATTTGAGTAAAGAATAAGTTTTTTTAAGAAAAGAAAGATTCTTTTAAAAAAAGCCGGATCAGACTCTTAAACAAATTCAAAGATTTTAACCATCGATGAAAAAGAAAACTTTTAATGTCAAAGTACTTCAAAATTTAAAATCATAAAGCTACAAACATAATTTGTTTTATTTTTTTTTGTATTCGTACATTGTTGGGCAAAATATCACAGGTAAAAATCAGTCACCAGTGAGTCGATTCTTCCTTCGGCCCTGGGCCTTGGTCCCTTCCTTACATTTTATGCAAATAAATCACCAATCTTACTTGTACTCTACAAAAAGATGTTCAATGTTTACCCAAAAAATATCATAATATTTGGTTTAAATTTTTAGCCCCTCTAACTGCTTAGAAGCAAGGTGAAATTAAAAAAACGAAAAGCTTCTTTGCATTGCCAATAAGTTTGTTTGTTCATAGAATTCAAGCAAGGTTCTAGAATAACGTTGCCAGGTTGCCCGGATTTATCCAGGTTCGCCCGGATATTAAATATAAAATTTGGGAACAGTCCGGCCCGGCCTGGTTGCCCGGATTCCTTTGAAAAATGCCCGTATTATATGCGGGTTTTTCACTTTATTTGGCAAATCAAATGAAAAAAAAATGTGTTTTAAAAATGTTTCATTTATGCCTGCAAAACGAAATTTTTCGAACAAGTTTTATTAAAATAATCATGGTAAGGTTACTGGAAGCCTTTAACCCGATTAAAAATTTGTCAAAAAGTTTTAATGAAATTTTTTTAAATTTTTTTCTTGATTTTTTTTGCGTAATTTCTAAATTTTGACCGAATTTATCCAGATATTGCCTGGATTATTGGTCTTCGATTTTGAAATCAAATGGATTTTGCCAGGTTTTTGTATAAAATTGCCAGTACTCATCCGGCTCGTCAACCTTATTCTGGAATAAGCTTGCCTAGGTGCCTGGTGTTATCCGGGATTAGCAGGTATTTAATTAAAAATTTGAGGAAAATTGAGGAAATGTTGCTCAAATTTTTCATTTTAGTTGCTAAATCAAACGAGAAAAAACAAGATGTGTTGTAAAAATGTTTTATTTATGCCTAAAATTAAATTTTTTGAGCAAGTTTTATAAAAATTATCATATAAGTTTTTTCGGAAACCTAAAATACTGTTTTAAATGTGCTGATGAGTTTTGCTAAACAAAACTTTTTTTCTAATATTTTTTCTTGATTTTTGTAGAGTATTTCCTAGGCTTTGACCAAATTTTCCCGGTTATTCGGTTGACAATTTTGAAATTTAATGCCCAAAATTTGCTAGGTGTTTAGATAAAATAGATTTTCCTGCCGGATACATTCTGAAAAAATTCTGACAACCTTACTTTACAAACTTTATAAACACATTCCATGAAATTTGCTGCGAGTTTGCCTTCTTTCGATTTTTTTTAACTGATTGTAACTTCTTTATAAAATAAGAATAAAACTCATGAGTTTGGTAGATTTTTGAAAAAAAAATGTTTGTTTCATTTAAATCTACATATGTTTATTTCAATTATCTGCAATTCAGCTTTGGAAATACAGAAGTAAACCTGCAATCAAGGTTGCCGAAAAAAAATCTGTGTTTTTGAGAAAAAAAATCTGAATTTCTGTGATTTTAACCAAAACTTCTGTGATAGTTTTCTGTGATGCTTTTTCCTTAAATTTCATTGAAAATTCATGATCAATTGGATTTATTTCACATTAAAGTTGGGTAAAATCAAATAAAATTACCAACCTTGAAGCTCTTTTTTAATTCAAACTAAAAAATCTAAACTTTATTATGTCCAAAAAAAATCAAAATTTTGAAAATCCATTTAAAATTCAAAAATTCAATTTTTCAAAATTCTGTGATCTGTGACACAGATTCTGTGATGAAAATTTGCTCAAAGCTCTGTGAAATTACAGATTTTTCTGTGATTTCGGCAACCTTGCCTACAATATTGCTTCGACAAACTTGCCCAATCGATAACTTTTAAAAGTTCTCCCTCCAAAGCTGATGTCTGCCTCGGGGAAGTTTAAGCTGTAGATTGTTGGCGATCCCCTGGCAGCAAATGTTGACCGATTTTGTTGATTTGAATTTTGTGTAGGTAATTGATTAATGTTTCTTCATATTAAAAAATAATTCGATATGTTTTACCACGATATGCTAAATTGGCTCCGATTGAAAAAGTTCTGAAAAACAATTTAATGATTTAAATATTCAGAACCTTTGACAGATTTGTTATATTCAAGTGATCAATAGATTTTTAAAACTGTTAAGAATAAACCTTTTCAACGATATATATGTTGAGGTTTAACGTAAGTTTTGACTTCTATTTAGGGTCTTCCAGTAGAAAAAAAATCCTACTTAAAAAAACGTCATTCAATTTTTGATTTGCTTCGCTGTATCTCATTTTTTAATTAACCGTTTTCAAAACTCAAATTTCAGCTGTTTCTCATTAATTTGATTATCATATTTATAGAACATACTTAGTACCTCAAAAATCTCAGTTCTTCAGAGTATTATTAGAATGATGATTATTATGATTGAAATTTGCGCTTTGGCGTATCTTGACCCGAACAGCTTTAGCCTTGTGTAATTTATCAAAATTTTTAAACGATTTTTTGTAAATCGAAACTTTAAGTTAAATTTTAGAGAATTAAATAGCTTTTAAATTCCGTGCACCTCAGGAATGTAAATTTTTTGGGCTTCTATAATTTATAAAAACCTTTTTGAATGTGATGAAGTAAATGATTTTTTTGTTTATCAAAATTTTCAGTAATTTAAGAAATTAGAGGATACTGAATTTTTTTATTGGTAATTCTGATGACCATTATAAGTGGTTACACACCTGTTACATGGCTTCCAACTTATTGATGTACTAAATTAGAATTCGATAAATTAATATTGAAGAAATGGATAGCTTCATACTCTGAATTGGTATTGTTAATCAAACTTCTTAATCAAAACACATTATAAAGACGAGGTAGGGTTTTTAGGCACAGATCTGCTGAAGAATTTTTTTGGAAATGTTTTTTACAAGTTTTTTTTTCTTGATTGTTGTTGAGTAATTCAAAGGTGAATCATATGGTCAAATTTCTCCGGGTTTTTAGATAATATAGCTCAAATTTTTCCAACCTTGATACGTTTTGAAAAAGTTCTGGTAACCTTACGATAGAACTTTTCGAAAACCTTTCATACGATAAGTTTATTTTTCAAAAAACATTCTGCGAAATTTTAATAATTTGCCTTGCGCTCTTCTTGAGATATTGCAATTTGTATAGCAAAAATCGAAAAAGTACCATTTTTGTAGAATAGTTGTTTCTCAGGTCAAAAATATTCTAGAAACTACAAACTTCGTGAAATGATAGTATGTTATTTGATCTAAAAGTTAAAAAGAAATTAGAACGAAAATAATGATCAGAGTAAAAAAATGTAGCTGAAATGACAGTGTGTTCATGCATTTTATTTCTACACAATTCTACCTTCAGGTAAAGTTGTTTAGAGAAAGTAATCAAAACTGGATGATTGAAATTTGTTTTGAAAACTTGAATACTCAAATGATTACGAATCAACAAAATTAGAAGAAAGAAACTTATTTCTGGCTTGAATTCAATGAAATGTTACAGAATAATTTCTCCATTCCAAAGTTTTTGCACCGGCTGAATAGCTCTAACATGTTTAACTGAACCAGAATCTTATTGGAATGCTAAGAATTAGTTATCCAATCTTGTGTTAAATGAACTGTTAATAAAGATAGTCATATTTAAATGATTTTCAATGAAATTGAATTTAAATTATTACCGATTTTGGTTTCTTTCAGTGTAATTTATCGAATCTTCAATAGTTTTTTAAAAAAAAAGGGGGCATTTTAGGAAAAAGCGTTTGGACAAAAATTCAAACAAAATGTTTCATGAATTGAGATGGATTATGGATAATAGATTGGCAGCGAAAAAGGTCATGTCGAATATCAAAAAGGAACCCTAAACATTTTGAAAATAACTCAAAAAAAATTATCTGTGCGAAGTTTTAACTAACACTGAGATTATTCAGAGTTTTTTTCCTTAGAAAAAACCTCAGAGGGGATCAGATCAAATAAGAGAAATTGGAATTTTTATTATTATTTTTTGTTTATTTGTGACACTTTACCAACGTTTTGGCATTCGTGTCATTGTAGTTTAAGTTTTACAGTGTCTCATAAATTTTACATTTTTTTTCAAAAATTGTAATAGTGATTTGTCATGCGAGTCTTCGTTTTTCAAAATTTCAAAGACAGTTCCATTGATGTTGTGTTCCTCTCGGGCCTCTTTAAATCCGCGGCAGTCAGTCAGAATGTGTTGGACGGTTGTTAATACACCACAGAATTGGCACATCGGTGCAGAGCTTTTGTCGAATAAGTAGGAATGTGTCAATCTGGTACGACCTATACGTAGCCTTGTAAGAAGACGTTGATCTGAAAAACAGAAACTGAAATTTTTATGTTCATTATGAATGACTTAAAATGCATAAAACATCGAGGTCTGACGGTATTTCGAAAAAAAAATTTGGTCGAATAACGACTTCCTGGGATTAAGCCATATTTCGTAAAACCAGTGGCCATGAAATTCCATGGATTCATATGGAATATTTCAGGCATGCCTTGAAACATAAATCACAAATCGCTCCTAACAACATGTTAATGATTTGTGGCATTCTCAACGTTGTTTTTCACTAGGAACTATTTAGAATAAAAAAAAACAATTTCAATGACAAATGTAAATGTAAATTGATGTAAATTGAACGAAAAAATAACAAAAACTATAAAAAACCTTGTTTTTATTCCAAAAAATTTGAGATTTGGTATTTTTCACAGCGTCAATAATTTAAAAAAAAACTTATTCCAACAAAGCTTCAATTAAAAGTTCCATTCGTGACATTGGAGAAATACGGTTTCAAGCTATTATGGTCTCTAACTATTTCTTAGTTTTTTCATCAAATTTTATAGTTGAAACGCGTATTCTTCTTAGCCCTGGAAGAAGACTAAATTTGATAATGGCAAAACTGGTTGATTCGAAGATAATCACTCCAAATTGCACAAAAGACTCTTATAACTTTCAAAAGCTGATTTTAATTAATCTTTTAAAAATGCTACAGCATTTAAAAAATGAATGTGTTTAAGGAATTAGTTGAATTAGTTTTAAAATTCAAGAGAATGTTTCTCATATAAATCAGTTGGCAATCAGCTTACAGCCTAGGGGTTAAAAAATACCACCCGGTGGCACTCCGAGAAACCTCACCTTGGTTTTGATTCTAGGTTTCCGGTCTCTCAAAAGCTTCCACGCGTGTCTGGTCGATAGGATTGAAAACCACAGTCATAAAGAAAATAAATCTCGACCAAGCCCCAGGACGAACCACCCACTCACCTGCTCGCGGACAAATTACCTCGCCAAAAACCTTTACTGCCCGAAGAGTGTTTCCTCAGTATTTTTTCTTCCGCTATCGCCACAGGATGTTTGAGTTTTTTTTTCGCTCCACTTCCGTTCTAACTTTCCTTCCATACTTTTTATCATCCTACCCACCCACATTTTCAACCGGTGTGTGCTTTGGGGCGGAAAACTCGGCAACATTCACCAATCCATCACTTTTGAGGAGGATTGTTTTGGCAAATTTATTGCTGAACATCGAAAGGGCATATGGGAAAGGGACTATGAATACAATTTTTTTTAAAATGTTGAAGAATATTCAAAAGGTTTGGTTGTACTCAGTTTATGTGAAATGATTTTTTTTTTAATTTTTATCAAAAATATTTTGAGTACTTTCAAAAATGAAATTTGAGTCTATGTTTCGGTTCTATTTCCAGCAAGCAAATCGTGTGTAGGACGAAAGCGTGCCACCTGGCAATCGCTCGGTTCACTTTTTTTTCGCTTCTTTACATTTCCTTCACAGAAAGGTGAGGCAACGGGAATTAATGGCGGATATAACTGACTACCGGTCCGTGAACCGGATGAAAAAGTTGTCGGCTGCCGTGAGCTATAGCAAAAACGGCTATCGGCAACAAGAAAAAGTGCCCTAACCGAAATGTGCCTGTTAAATAATTTGTAAATTAGAGGAAATTTAATTTTCCCCTTCAAACCTCTGTTGGGGTGAGCACTTTTGGATGGCTTTTTGCTGCTATGTTTCTAGCTAAAGTTTTTCAGTCATAGATCAACGGATTTTTGATGGCGATTAACTCGACCCTACAGTTATCTTGATACAATTTTGAAAAAAATTCGGGTTCATCTTCAAAAAAAAAAAAATATTCAAAGCTGATTTTACGCGCTAAATTGTCAAAATTGTCAAAATTGTCAAAATTGTCAAAATTGTCAAAATTGTCAAAACTGTCAAAATTGTTTAAATTGTCAAAATTGTCAAAATTGTCAAAATTGTAAAAATTGTCGAAATTGTCAAAATTGTCAAAATTGTCAAAATTGTCAAAATTGTCAAAATTGTCAAAATTGTCAAAATTGTCAAAATTGTCAAAATTGTCAAAATTGTCAAAATTGTCAAAATTGTCAAAATTGTCAAAATTGTCAAAATTGTCAAAATTGTCAAAATTGTCAAAATTGTCAAAATTGTCAAAATTGTCAAAATTGTCAAAATTGTCAAAATTGTCAAAATTGTCAAAATTGTCAAAATTGTCAAAATTGTCAAAATTGTCAAAATTGTCAAAATTGTCAAAACTGTCAAAATTGTCAAAATTGTCAAAATTGTCAAAATTGTCAAAATTGTCAAAATTGTCGAAATTGTCGAAATTGCCAAATTGACAAAATTTTCAAAATCGTCAAAATTGTCAAAATTGTCAAAATTGTCAAAATTGTCAAAATTGTCAAAATTGTCAAAATTGTCAAAATTGTCAAAATTATCAAAATTGTCAAAATTGTCAAAATTGTCAAAATTGTCAAAATTGTCAAAATTGTCAAAATTGTCAAAATTGTCAAAATTGTCAAAATTGTCAAAATTGTCAAAATTGTCAAAATTGTCAAAATTGTCAAAATTGTCAAAATTGTCAAAATTGTCAAAATTGTCAAAATTGTCAAAATTGTCAAAATTGTCAAAATTGTCAAAATTGTCAAAATTGTCAAAATTGTCAAAATTGTCAAAATTGTCAAAATTGTCAAAATTGTCAAAATTGTCAAAATTGTCAAAATTGTCAAAATTGTCAAAATTGTCAAAATTGTCAAAATTGTCAAAATTGTCAAAATTGTCAAAATTGTCAAAATTGTCAAAATTGTCAAAATTGTCAAAATTGTCAAAATTGTCAAAATTGTCAAAATTGTCAAAATTGTCAAAATTGTCAAAATTGTCAAAATTGTCAAAATTGTCAAAACTGTCAAAATTGTCAAAATTGTCAAAATTGTCAAAATTGTCAAAATTGTCAAAATTGTCAAAATTGTCAAAATTGTCAAAATTGTCAAAATTGTCAAAATTGTCAAAATTGTCAAAATTGTCAAAATTGTCAAAATTGTCAAAATTGTCAAAATTGTCAAAATTGTCAAAATTGTCAAAATTGTCAAAATTGTCAAAATTGTCAAAATTGTCAAAATTGTCAAAATTGTCAAAATTGTCAAAATTGTCAAAATTGTCAAAATTGTCAAAATTGTCAAAATTGTCAAAATTGTCAAAATTGTCAAAATTGTCAAAATTGTCAAAATTGTCAAAATTGTCAAAATTGTCAAAATTGTCAAAATTGTCAAAATTGTCAAAATTGTCAAAATTGTCAAAATTGTCAAAATTGTCAAAATTGTCGAAATTGTCGAAATTGTCAAAAATGTCAAAATTGTCAAAATTGTCAAAATTGTCAAAATTGTCAAAATTGTCAAAATTGTCAAAATTGTCAAAATTGTCAAAATTGTCAAAATTGTCAAAATTGTCAAATTTGTCAAAATTGTCAAAATTGTCAATATTTTCAAAATTTTCAAAATTGTCAAAATTGTCAAAATTGCCAAAATTGTCAAAATTGTCAAAATTGTCAAAATTGTCCAAATTGTCGAAATTATCAAAATTGTCAAAATTGTCAAAATTGTCAAAATTGTCAAAATTGTCAAAATTGTCAAAATTGTCAAAATAGTCAAAATTGTCAAAATTGTCAAATTGTCAAAATTGTCAAAATTGTCAAAATTGTCAAAATTGTCAAAATTATCAAAATTGTCAAAATTGTCAAAATTGTCAAAATTGTCAAAATTGTCAAAATTGTCAAAATTTTCAAAATTGTCAAAATTGTCAAAATTGTCAAAATTGTCAAAATTGTCAAAATTGTCAAAATTGTCAAAATAGTCAAAATTGTCAAAATTGTCAAAATTGTCAAAATTGTCAAAATTGTCAAAATTGTCAAAATTGTCAAAATTGTCAAAATTGTCAAAATTGTCAAAATTGTCAAAATTGTCAAAATTGTCAAAATTGTCAAAATTGTCAAAATTGTCAAAATTGTCAAAATTGTCAAAATTGTCAAAATTGTCAAAATTGTCAAAATTGTCAAAATTGTCAAAATTGTCAAAATTGTCAAAATTGTCAAAATTGTCAAAATTGTCAAAATTGTCAAAATTGTCAAAATTGTCAAAATTGTCAAAATTGTCAAAATTGTCAAAATTGTCCAAATTGTCCAAATTGTCAAAAATGTCAAAATTGTCAAAATTGTCAAAATTGTCAAAATTGTCAAAATTGTCAAAATTGTCAAAATTGTCAAAATTGTCAAAATTGTCAAAATTGTCAAAATTGTCAAATTTGTCAAAATTGTCAAAATTGTCAATATTTTCAAAATTTTCAAAATTGTCAAAATTGTCAAAATTGTCAAAATTGTCAAAATTGCCAAAATTGTCAAAATTGTCAAAATTGTCAAAATTGTCCAAATTGTCGAAATTATCAAAATTGTCAAAATTGTCAAAATTGTCAAAATTGTCAAAATTGTCAAAATAGTCAAAATTGTCAAAATTGTCAAATTGTCAAAATTGTCAAAATTGTCAAAATTGTCAAAATTGTCAAAATTATCAAAATTGTCAAAATTGTCAAAATTGTCAAAATTGTCAAAATTGTCAAAATTGTCAAAATTGTCAAAATTGTCAAAATTGTCAAAATTGTCAAAATTGTCAAAATTGTCAAAATTGTCAAAATTGTCAAAATTTTCAAAATTTTCAAAATTTTCAAAATTGTCAAAATTGTAAATATTCTCGAAATTGTCGAAATTGTCAAAACTGTCAAAATAGTCAAAATTTTCGCTAAGCAGATTTTTTTTTCAATTCCATACTTTGTTTACTATCGAATTGTTGGGTTTGAATTTTTTTTTGAATTTTTTGTGTCCAAGTCAGATTTTATATTTAAACTTGATATTATGGTTATATTGGAAATATAATATTTCGCATTTTGTTCCAATATTCATTATGTCAGTCGAATTGAAATTTTTTTTTCAAGTAAGCTTAACTTCATCTCATTTTTTATAACTCAATGTAATCGAAAGCAATCACTAGAAAAGCTTTTAAAAATCAACCTAAATCTGAAATCCGACCGGAACCCGCCGAGCGGAAATGGAAATGGGCCTAAGGTTGATTGCGTGGCTGTAATTGTTGTTTCCTTCTTAGCATTTCGAAACCTCAGCGAAATAATACTGCTCCATTGGCCAAAAAATTGCCACAAATTGTTTATGGCAGCCTATTTAATATTCAATTACCTGGCCCGGCCGGCGGCTTGGCTTGGCTTGGCTTGACTTGGCTAGTCTTGGTCTGAGCCCTCCTAGAGTTCACATGAATTGGCCAAGGCTTTCCGTTTCGTTTGGTCCAATCGACCGACTTAGGCTTGTGGTTCCGGTTCCATCAGCCAAAAATCCCACCCGCCGAGTTCGATTTTTCCGCCATTGAGCTAATCCGACACGGGAGAAAAATGCCTTTATGAATTGTACATGGAAAAGGGAAGGATATTTTACGGTTGTTTGACGCTCGGAAAAAGTTCCATCTTGCCGGTGTTCGCTGTTGCTTGAAGGCTTGTAGCAATATTTTTCCCGCTCGACATCAGCCATTATTTATAAGGTGTTGTACAGGTGGAAAACCCCAGAAAAAAACTAAAAATCAACTTCCCTAGTGCGGCGACGACTAACTGTTGGTTGAATTCTTTGTGACCACTAAATGAGGATTTGCTAGCCCAAATTTGCAAATTATGGAGCTCAGCACGTGTCAAAAAAAAAAATGACTTTCGGTGACCTTATTGGTTGAATTCGTTGCCAATTTGTGGCTAAATCCATAATCATAGAAGGAAGGCGTGTAAACCTAATATTTGAAAAAAGTTTAAGCTTTCGATCACATAACTACGGATTCAATGGATAACAAAGGCTACGGTTTTCTTGAATATCAAAGGCGCTTTTGACGATGTTGCAATATCTGTTCTTTCTGAGAAGCTGAATCGATGTGGTCTCTCTCCAAGACTTAACAATTTTCTAACTTATTCACTTTATGAAAAGTGTATGCATTTTAACTATGGAACATCAAATATAAGCCTAACCCGTTACATGGGTGTTCCATAAGGTTAATGCCTTAGCCCTTTCCACTACAATATGTACATCAGTGACATCGACGGTTGTGTCAAAGGGTCTTGTAAACTTTGGCAACTAGCTGCTGCTGTTGTTTTAATAATTGAATCAAAAGATTTGCAAGCGCCCCTTCAAGATACTCCGAACTGTCTATCTAATTGGTCATAGAATTTTCTGCAAAAAAAAACCAAACTAGTAGTTTTTGATCGCAAACGTAAACCATCTTCACTTAAACTTCGTCTCTTGGGCGAGGTTGTGCGCGTTCGTCACCTCGAAAAAAATCACATATGTAAGCTCTTATTTGGTTCAAATTCTTTTTTCATAATAAATTGAAAAATATTGGAGAATCGAGGGTTAAATCAGCAATTATTCCATTTTCTGTTGTGTGTGGTAGCTCGAACAGCCATCAATCGTTTCCTTAAAAGAAATCACTAAAGATAGATCTGTTTAGTTCAAAATTTTGTAGTCCAAACCAGTGTTTTTCTATTGTTTACTAAATATAGAGGAATTAGGGGTTAAAATGGCAATATATCTCCGTTCGTAAGGTCGTGTGGCGTCTGAAACTATGATTTTTTGGACATTTTCTCTAAAGAAAAGTAATTTTTCTTAGTTCTGGGTCGAGTACGAGGGAAGATATTGAAATTCTTCTCGGTTTATACACTTTTTTCCCCATTGTGCATTGTATCTTTTATTTAAGCAAGAAAGTGTATTTATAAATAATTTTCGAAACAGTCTTTATAATTGGATTTCCTGATACATACATAACTCTCGTCTAATTATGAGAAAAATATAGATTTATCAAAACCACCGCTTAATGGGTCCAATGTAGGGTAACTAACTCTATGTTTAAAATTAACGCTTTACTATTTTTTAGAAAAATTCTTTAAATTGTTGACCCATTGTCAAAGCTGAAAACTCTTCTACCGAGCTTCGACTATGCAACTTGAAAGTTGCGATAAGCACTTTAATATTGACTTATACTTTTTCTAAATTTAAAGTGATTAAACCAGCTGAAATTGAATAGGTTAATCACTTTATCTTGATCATTTTTGAAAACTTTAAATGTTTTAATTGATTTGAAATGCTAAGCGGATATTCTTTTTTTTTAACAAAAAGGAAAAATCCTTTGCTTCTCTTTTCAAATATTTTCAAATAAAGTTTTCATATAAGGCCGGAACAAATTTCAAAAACTTATTTTGTCACTCGGAGTTGGAACATCGCGAGGGTGGGATAATGAAAATCAATAAATTGGAATAAGTTGCACGAAAGCTTGTATGCAAAAAAATGGTATACTATAGCATTGCACAAAACCTAGAAATCAAATAATTTTTTATCGAAAAATTCAATTAAATCAAGGATAAAAAAGGTGATAAAACCCCATTTTTCACAGTTTGTATTTTGAACTTGTAATATTTCGGATGTTTTATAAATTTTTCGAAATTTCTTAAAATATTTCAAACTCTTTTTTTTCCTCTCTTCGTGTTTTTTTGAAAATTTCGAAATGAGGGGGGTTGAAAAAGAAGAAATTGATATTTGTTCCGGCTTAATTTAGTTTTTTTAACAAATATTACGTAGGGGAATAAGGGCAAGACGAGCACCTCAAGCCTATGCGTAGTTTTAGAATAGAAATGAAGTAAAAACTGGAGTCTTAATTGACACATGGCTAGACTATAAAAAAGACATGAAGTAAAAAGTCCTGTCCAATGATGATCTTCAATTTGGTGTTTCTCGATTGATTCCTGTTTCTTGTGCTCAAAAGTGCCTATTTCAGCTTTCAAAGTTTTAATTTGGTGTGAGTGCAAGCGGTTATAAAAAAAAAGTTCGCACAAATGCCACATCTGTTCCTCTTGAAAAAAGTTCACTCCGAAAAAAAGATTCGGGAACTAACAGATTCGTTAGAACTGAAGTACTCATCCTTCCTCGTTTCATTCGTTTGATTATTGTATTTAGTTCTATCGTTTTCGATCTATCAGCCTCGGTCCTTTAAATTTTCAAAATAAAAAAAATTCATAAAACATTCCATAAAACATAGGCAAATTTATAAAATGAGCTTAAATTTTGCAGATAAATTGTTTAAACATACGGATTTTTTTCAAACTTGACAAAAATTGGACATTCGATTTTACATTTGAAAAAAATGCAAAAATCCAACAAATTATGGATACATTCAAAATTTTAATCAAAAAATCAACAAGCTTTTTTCGAATATCAGATCAATACAAGTTTGCATGTAAGATAAAAAAAAAAAAACATTTGTTAATATGACAGTCTTTTTATTTGACACAATTCGACTCAATTTTTTCTTCACAACTCGTGTTATCATGATTATTGTTAATATTTAGAAAAGCTGATTGTACAAATTCCGTCAACTGTTTTTGCAATATGAAGTTTTTGGAAAATGTTACTTTGTAGGTTTTTTTCAAAGTTTTAATTTTGGTACTAAATGTTGTGATACCTTGCAAAAAAAGTAATTTTTTTTCAATAAAAAAACTGCTATTCTTTAAAATAATTTATGATCCTCAATCATTTTATGTTTCTTCAATTTGTTTTTCAGTTATGAAGGAATCGCTTCATAAAAAAATGATATTTTTTTAAAAATATTTTTCCTCAAAACTATTTGTTTGTTTATTCTGAATCATTTGTGATTAATTTTATTGATTGTCTATCAAATACTGCTTCAACATCAATTGGAAAAGATGTGGAATGTGAAGCCTGATTACTATGCATGCAGTTTGCAGTTTTAATGCACTTTGGCTTTGCGTGTTTTTTTTTCTAAAAATTCAGTCAAAAGAACGTTAAAAACAGAAATTTTGCAAAACAGATTCCAATTTCAAGAATGGATGTTCAATGAAATTCGTATAAATTTTTAATCGATCAATTTATATTTGTAAATTTATATTTGAATTTGATCGATCAAAATTTAAAAAAAAATAGTTCATTTAAATGTCATTTTTGTGTTATTAAAAAGAACTATTTGTTATAATAATGTCATTTCTCCAGTTCTGTGTCATTTTTAAAATATTTTTGTTTTATTTTTCTGTCATTTTTTCGGTCATTTTAAAAGTAACTTTTGAGTATTGATCGTGTAAGTTTTTTGTTTTTTTTTTTTTTGTCATTTTTGTCATTTTTGTCATTTTTGTCATTTTTGTCATTTTTGTCATTTTTGTCATTTTTGTCATTTTTGTCATTTTTGTCATTTTTGTCATTTTCGTCATTTTTGTCATTTTTGTCATTTTTGTCATTTTTGTCATTTTTGTCATTTTTGTCATTTTTGTCATTTTTGTCATTTTTGTCATTTTTGTCATTTTTGTCATTTTTGTCATTTTTGTCATTTTTGTCATTTTTGTCATTTTTGTCATTTTTGTCATTTTTGTCATTTTTGTCATTTTTGTCATTTTTGTCATTTTTGTCATTTTTGTCATTTTTGTCATTTTTGTCATTTTTGTCATTTTTGTCATTTTTGTCATTTTTGTCATTTTTGTCATTTTTGTCATTTTTGTCATTTTTGTCATTTTTGTCATTTTTGTCATTTTTGTCATTTTTGTCATTTTTGTCATTTTTGTCATTTTTGTCATTTTTGTCATTTTTGTCATTTTTGTCATTTTTGTCATTTTTGTCATTTTTGTCATTTTTGTCATTTTTGTCATTTTTGTCATTTTTGTCATTTTTGTCATTTTTGTCATTTTTGTCATTTTTGTCATTTTTGTCATTTTTGTCATTTTTGTCATTTTTGTCATTTTTGTCATTTTTGTTATTTTTGTCATTTTTGTCATTTTTGTCATTTTTGTCATTTTTGTCATTTTTGTCATTTTTGTCATTTTTGTCATTTTTGTCATTTTTGTCATTTTTGTCATTTTTGTCATTTTTGTCATTTTTGTCATTTTTGTCATTTTTGTCATTTTTGTCATTTTTGTCATTTTTGTCATTTTTGTCATTTTTGTCATTTTTGTCATTTTTGTCATTTTTGTCATTTTTGTCATTTTTGTCATTTTTTTCATTTTTTGTCAATTTTGTCATTTTTGTCATTTTTGAAAAAATAAGTCATTAAGGCCTTAAAGGACAGAAGAAAATTTTTCAAGAAATTTTGTTACATAAAAATTTCACTTGAAATACTCCTGCATAGACAAGACGATTAAAAATTCTTGATTTGTTTTGAAATTCAAACTTGTTTAATAATAAGTAGTGAAGCTTTATAATGACGTCATAGAAAAATCGTGATTTATAAATTTTTCAAAATTTAGGTTGTTTTAGGAATCATCTTTTAGTCATTTTTTGATTTGATTCATACTTTTTTTTTCCATCCCACTTCTCGAGACTCATCGACCGAAACAAGATTTGGAATTACAGGACATAACAACCCCAAAAAAACATCACCCAACCAAGCGGAAACGCCAAAAAATTAAACGCCTAAAAATCTGTAAATGGGAATGTAGGTATGGATTTTTCGCGAAAATATCTTGAAGCCACCATCTCGGTCGGAAGTCCGAAGGTCGTCATCAACATGCCATTAAATAGTGTAGCGGGGTGTGGTGGGCCTCGATTTTCTCGGGCTATTTTATGACGATTGTTATTCAAATCGAACAGGCTCTTTCGGCGGAAAGCCTGGTGATTTTTCGGAATAATTTATATTTTGGTTTTATTATTGCTTAATACTGGAAATGCGCGAAACAATTCGTTTTTTTTTTTGGCTTCAATGGTCTCGGCTTTGAATAATGAGATCAATTATGACTAATTACTCTGCAGTTGGAAGCTTTTATTTTAGTAATTTGTATAATTATGGACATTGAATCTAGAACAGAACAAATGATTGAAAGCGATACTTCCATTCTTGGATATAAACATTTTGATCATTTTAGGATAATCGGATTTATATTTCCTAATAAATTAAAAATTAAAAATTCTACATTTGTAATGGCAATTTGGATCTGAATGTTTCCCATAATTTGAAATTACAAATTTTATCGTCATCAGTCTGCTGCATAAGATGTCAAAGTCATCAAGGGCTGTAAATTTAAATGGAATTCCAGCGGAAACCCCGATTGACCTTCCGAAGACGGTCGCGCTAACTTTTTCGGAGACGGTCACTTCCAAAACCGAATGGGAAATAAACGGGCTTTTCATTCAGAGACCTGCCTCAGACATCGCAGCCCATAAATCAAGGATTAGGTTAGGAGTTTGAAGCGTGTGTCTAAATTCGACACACGACGCACCACGTGCCTACCTATATGAATTTATGGTATCGACTGGTTGTTTTTCACAGATCTGTGGTTGTTTTTCTTAGCCTTTTTTTTTGTCAAAAAAAAGGTTTTGGGGATCTGTTTATGACAGGTTGAGTAAAAAACGACCTTCAAGTCTAGACTTGAACGCATCCTGATGGAGAAATTCGATTTCCCTCAGTCAATAAATTAGAATCGAGTTAGGCTCAACAACAAGTTAATCTACTGATGGTATTCAAACACTTATCAATTGTTCAAAACGTAATCAATTCATTAATGATTAAATTTTCAGCACACGAATTCGCGTGGGTTTTTCCCTAAGTCGGTCTAGACTGGGCCTAGAAACTAGGCCAATCAGTGGGTAGCCGAACAAAAACAAACTTTTCCAATTGCCCCAAGATGGGCAGAATATCAAAACATTGTTTTTCACGTCAACAAGAAAACTGGGCCTTTGTGCTGATGGTTCTCAAAAGTAGCTCTCGAAAGTAACAACACAAAAATTTAGACTTTTTCCGAGCAAACCATCCAGAGGCCTTTTCGTTTGATGTGTTTTGTTGTTAATTGAAAATTAATATTCTTCGACGCGAAATCCACCCCTCCCTCACATTTTACGCCAAGAAACCGGAGCAGCATGGTTCTAATATTTCATACTTTTCTTGTTATCTTTTCAGGTAATCACACAAAAGAAGTCGGCCATCCTTCAGACCAGACCAGACTTGTTGCAGCGAAAAAAAAATTA
This sequence comes from Uranotaenia lowii, assembly GCF_029784155.1. Classification (NCBI taxonomy): domain Eukaryota; kingdom Metazoa; phylum Arthropoda; class Insecta; order Diptera; family Culicidae; genus Uranotaenia; species Uranotaenia lowii. The sequence continues at coordinate 23,915,585 of NC_073693.1, forward strand.
AACACCAAAACACCCATTCTATCTGAAACGCTGAAAAGGTTGCCTTTTCTTTTGAGCAGCAGCATTTTATCGGAAGCAGCTCTAAGCCCCGTGTTGGCTTTCGGTCTCATCTTCAAGAGGCCACCCTCAGTTCAGCCACCCAAATTTTCTTTCCCGGTGAGTAAGTAATCATGCCGCCTAACGATGAGGAATATGTATCGAGACTAATCCATGCCTTCGAGGAGAGGACACAATAATGGCAGCCAGTCAGCCAGTCGAGCCAGACAGACTGGGTAGCATAAACAACATCAAAATGCAGACAGCTTGCTTGCTTGCTGGCTGCTAAGGAGGAGAAAATGAACTGTTAATGCCTTTGAAGGCGCGAAATTCTAGGGTTGCAGGATGTTTAAAGAAATTTGAAATTTGAATGTCATAATTCAGAAAAAAAAAAAATTACTGACTCAATTGTTGACAATGTGTGAATTCAATATTTTGGCTATTTCGGTTCCAAATGCGCCCGACTGTACTGAAATACTGAACTTTTTTTACGGTCGCCATGGAAATGAGGTATCGAGTTTTCGAAGATTTTCGTTAATGTTTTGCTGCCTTAAATTAAAACAACCTCATATTTTATTCTATACTTAGGGCAAGTTCACTCGTGTTGGGAAAAAGTGGTAGAAATTTTGACACTTGTAGCACATTTTGAAAATTCTACCATGCAAACATGTTTTCAAGGTCTTTGGGCGTTGTAGTTTTTTACATATAGCTACTTTTGCATCACAGCATGCGAAAATACAACACGTGTTTTAAAAAAAATTGAAAAACGACAGATCTTGAAAATGTTTTTGTAAGGCAAAATTTTTAAAAAGTGCTAAACGTGTCCAAATTTGTACCACTTTTTCCCAACACCAGTGAACTTGCTCTTAGAGGTACTTATGAAACCTAATTACACAATGAAAGATTTTAAGATTAGACTTTTTTTTTGCTGTACAAAAGACCACTGCAAGCTTTGTATGGAAATTCCATATTTATATAGTTTCACACCTACAATAACTTTTTTCGGTATTTTTTTTTATTTATCTACCTGTTTCGTACGGGAAAACAAAAATTTTCATTCAAAGCCCATAAGAGATGTACTGAAAGAAAAAAAACCTAGGTTTTTCTAGCGTTTTTGACTGCTTATTTGAAAGATGTTCTACGGAATAATAAAAATTTAAAAAAAAATCGCAATAGACTGCTTTGCACAGCCAATTTTAAACACTTTTCAATGGATTCAATATTTTATTTTGAAATCGTTATGACTTTTTTAATGAAAAACTTAGCTTCTTCTCATGTTAGAAAAAAATCAGCTTAAGAGTTTGAATTTCCTGGGTGATGTTATACGCAAAAATTTCGTCTTCCATACAAAATTCAAACGCGGTGTGCTTATTTAGTATCAACCAAATCATCGCAAGTTTTACTCTGAATTTTGGTTACCAATAGGCACCGAAAAAATGTACCTATGGGAGCAAAAAGTAAATTTTTGCAGCGATTTATTGTACTAGCCCTTAAAAAAATAAAAACAAAAATAGAATTGAAAGATCTTCATCATGTTGATGTCTTTTTAACTCAAGCAATCAAGTAAAGCTTTACTTATCTCTACTCTACAACTATATCAAAGTTGTCAGAATTTTGTCCAGCACGTATCCGCGCTTTTGATTTTAAAATTTTCGACCAAAATTCGGGCAATATCAAGGCAAATTGGGTTAAAATCTAGGAATTACTCATCGAAAATCAAGAAAACAAAGTTGTTAAAAAAAATCATCATAATTTATAAGCAGATTTTTAAAGTTAGATTTGAGAATAAGAATGAGAATAAACCTGGAAAAATTCGGGCTTTTCCAATGAATTCCGGAAACCGGTTATTTGTATATTGGATCCAGGGAGAAATGTTCAAAAACTGGACAGTGGTTGGTAATTCATACTATGTGCTTCCTACTTTCGAAATTCCCTCATGCAAATTTGTACGAACTTAAGAAAGGATTGCTAGAATGGAAATGGAAGTACAGAAAACGAACACAAGAAATTTAGTGCTAGGGAATAAAGTTTTGAACATGTATTTTTTAGTTTTTTAGTTCAATATATAAAAAAAGTTATCAAAAATTTGTTACGAATGAAAAAAGTCTAAAAAAAAAATTTTATTTTTGAAAATTGTTTAACTTCTGACAGCTTTGTTATATTTAGGTGTTTTATAAATTTTTAAATTTGCATTATGGTATTGGGATCTCTCATAAACCTCAGTTCTTAAGAAGGCAGGGTGAATGTTCCTACTTTGGACCTAGAGTCTACATTATTTACCAGACCAAGTCTAGACTTAAATGGAGACTACCATTGCTGTGATGAATATGAACTACACTACCCAATTTTCCTAAAATAAACGAAAATGTTACTTAAATTTGTCGGCCTTAGCGGTGAAAAGTGATGTCCTTTTTAGTAGGGACATCTAAAGCTTATGAAATTTTATATATGGATAGAAGGTTAGATGAAAATGAAAGATGTTGAAAATGAGCGGGTAGAATTTATTTAGAAGCATACCAAAGGAGGAACAAAAATTTGATATGTGATGGTATGCTTCTAAATAAATTCTACCCGCTCATTTTCAACATCTTTCATTTTCATCTAACCTTCTATCCACCTATAAAATTTCATAAGCTTTAGATGTCCCTACTAAAAAGGACATCACTTTTCACCGCTAAGTCCGACAAATTTAAGTAACATACAAACATTACGGTGGTTAATCTCTTCATTAAAAATAAACGAAAATCTTTGGAAAATTCGGAATTAGGTGAAGAGTCTAAAAAATAGGACTCTTTCGACCATGATGTTCAATTCAAGACCTAGATTTTTTTCAAATTTTGAAAAAAGCTCAATTAAGAACCTATATTGAGCATTTCGAACATATTTTGTCATCTGTGGATTAATAAGCCACAAGTGAACACAAAAATCCTTCTTACTATTAAGCTGCTGAGGAATGTGCTTATGAGGAAATAGATTGAGTTATTCATAACCGGAATTAAGGGTTATTTAAATCGAAAAAAACCCTTGTATTTGTTCATGGTAATTTTTATTTCAAATAATTTTTTTTAATTCGCCACACTCCCATACACCAAAAAACTCATCTGAGTCCCCTGGTAATGGGCAATTCAGTTCTCAACATGTCTGGCAGCAAAAATTTACCATTGAACGCGAGCAAAAAATTTAAGCATGTTGAGAACACAAATTTATTTAATACGAGGAAATGTATATTAAAATTGAAGTATTATTCTAGAGAAGGGATCTCACTGGAAAATAGGTTTCTTTTTAAGAGATCCTTCTTGCTTACTTAGTAAAAATTACAAGTTAAAAATTACAATATATTTAAGAACATCACACTAATGCTTAATTATTAAAGTTCAAACAATAACAAATTAAACTAGAAATACAAATTAAAAATAATACATATTAAAAAAAACTGACATGATGATTGGTTGTTCAAGGTTCAATGTTTCCTTAAAATGTCGTATTTGTTTCGTTTTAAATATGTTATGGTTTTGAGAATTTTTTAGTTCCTGCGTCCGGTAAAAGATATTTGACGCTATTTGATCAGATTTTTGATGTTTTTTTGAAAAATCTAACTTTATATTAGCATTTTAGATCTAAGTCCAATAAAGGATATCAAAAAAGGAATAGTAGATTCAAAGTAGGAAATTTTAATCATCCATATCTTTGAACATCTATCAATAACGGCAAAACGAAGGATGGAAATTCTTATTGAAACTTACAGATAAGGACATTATCTACGATTGGGTTTCCTAAAAACAACAAAACACCCGTCCATGTATGAGAAAAACATAATATATTTATAGAAACCACCATTTAAAGGGTCAAAAGTAGGGCAACTAACTCTATATTGAAATGATGACAAGAAAGTTTGGAATGAACGTTTCGGGGCATAGTGACCCAAACAGCTTTGGAAGGTTAAAAATCTCTTTGTTGTAAAAAAGCGGAGGTCCCCTTACAAATTAATTGTAAATTGTTACAGAACTCGAACGGCATAAAATGAAATTTTCGATGCAATGAAATTATTTAAAGTATTATCCAAGCATTTTTGTAAAAGGGGGCTCCTATACAAAATCAATAGAAATATGATAAATTCAAACAATTTTCTAAACATTAAAAAAAATGATAAACATAAGCGTTTTGTCTTCATAAGATGATTCATTGATTAGGATTACAAGTTTTGCTGAAATCATATGATATGTTGTGGAAAGACTCTTCCCATTTTAATTAATGAGAGCTCTCCTCTATATGCATAAAATGGATTTCTGTCTACCTGTCTGTCTGTTCCCTATAGACTCGAAAACTACTGAACCGATTTGCGAAAAACTTTGCTGGTGGGGGTATTCAATACTGGGGAAGGTTCCTATTATGACTTGAGATCCTTCCCCTTTACAGAAATGGTGGAGGGCGCCTCCAAAACAATACAAATGTATCTATAACTCGAGATGCGATCAAGCAAATGGTACCAAATTTGACACGGGAGAGTGTTTGGGTACGAGAAATATTTCCCCGATTATTTGAAATCTCTCCCTCTTCCCAGTTGGGTGATAGGAAGGGGAGAGAGGTCTCACTTTTTACATAACTGGAAAAGTAATCGAGCAATTGGAACCAAATTTGGCATGGGAGGGTATTTGGGTTCTAAAAATGTGTTTATGATTATTTGAAAAATCGGGTCATTAAATTAACGAAAGTTTTTGCATACGGTGTTTTGAGGGCCAAGGAAGGTTTTTATAGTGGTTAAAAATCCCTCCTACTTGAGGAAAGGAAGGCTCCCATATATAATCAACGTAAAATTAACTACAAAAACTAAAGTGTCCATCCCGAAATTTCCCGACCGAAAAATTGGGGATTTCCGTTTCCCGGGAATCATAGGTTTATGATTTTATAGCTTTACATTCTCTGGAACCATTCTTTAATGATTATATATCACAGCGAGCATTAACCATGCATTCAAATGAACAGTTAATAGATAATTTAGTTAAAATAGACAAATCTTTTTGACAATATGCCGATCTCTGTGACAGTGGACGTTTTTTAGCCAATTGCTGCCAGATTTCAGAAGAAAATATTCAAATTTAACATGATAAATGAATGAATGTCTTCAAACTTTTTTCCATTGAACGAAAACTAGGTGCAAATATTCGAAGAATATGAAGAACATCAGTTCAGTAGGTCTCAAATGAGTTTTTCGAAAGTAATATTTGCGCACTTGTGCCCCTGTGGTTATGAGAACATTGCATCTAACATTATCTTCAAAATTGAAGAATTTCCAAGGAAAGTGTACTGATTTGCTATATGAGCAGCAAATGTGCTAAGTGTTTTGATATATTTAACTTTTGATGAAACTGTTCAATAAAATAGGTACAGTGCTTAAGAATAAAAAGTTGTACAATTTTTTCAGACAATCTTATAATAACGAAGATATAAGATTTCGACGAAACTGAAGAGACGTGGTTGACAAAAACTCCGAATTTTTTTTTTATTTTTTGCGAGTTTAATTTTTGAAAAAAAATACGATTATTTGAAAAAGAAACTAAACATTCTCAATGAGCTACTTGCCGAAACAGAGGTTTTTCGAACTTACAGTTTGACCGTGGATGGCGAAAATGGCTGGACATTAGATTTGATGTTGGACGACTGAGAAATCTGAAGAGATCTATCCTTTACATATTCTATAAGAGCTTGTTTTTTTTCGATGATGAGCAATTGAAAACTGTTAATCATGAAAAGATTGCAAAACGATAAATTTCAAAACGGTTATTATTTAACAACTGCTTTGAAGTTTGGCTATTCTCACACTAAGCCATAAAACTTCATCACATGCACAATTTATTTACCATTCTACGGCGTTAATTTGAAAACCTTTCTAATTTTTATATTTCATTATTTTAAATAATTTTCAAAATTGTGAAACTTGCATAGATTACTGTTGGTTTCGCGTTTTTCTGTCGGTCATTATATTGAATTGACTCGACCTCAGAAAAATTGTCGAACTTTCTTGTAATTATTACTGGAAATTAGTAATATAATGAATTATTTTGTTATTGAATCTATAGTAAGGTTGCAAGAATTTTTTCAGAACTTATCCGGGCCGGACATTCCAGGCTATTTTTATCTAAATGGAAAAAACTTTTTTTCCACTAAAATTTATCAACAGATTCGAAATCGTATTTTAGGCTTTCAAAAAATCTTTCATGATTAATTTTTTTAACTTGCTCAAAAAATTTCATTTTTGACACATTAATAAAAAAAAAATTATAACACAATTTGTTTTTAAGAGGGTGATTTTTTAAATGAAAATAAGAATAAACCCGGGAAAAATCCGGGCCTTTCCGAAAAAAAAAATTCGGGCAAACGGGCAAATATTAAATATCCGGACAAACCCGGATAAAACCGTGCAATTTGGGAACCTAAATCTATAGTTTATAAAATTTGCTCCTTAGTTCATTTGCATTTACGTCACTATTTGATCGCATTTGAATAGCGGACAAACCTTAGAGCGGGATTAGATAAGTGATTCTTTTTTTATCCAGTTGATATAAGCGAATATCTACAGTGGTTTCAAAATGAATAATATTGAATCTAAACAAGTTTTTCTATAAGTAGTAGTGATCAAATATTGTGATAGCTGGAAAATGTATAATTTACTAAGTTGCTTAAATTTGAGGAAAAAGTTTATCATTTTTAGTCATCAATCAAAAAAACAAATTTAATTCATAACATATGACCTTCTTTTTTACGAATAAATGCTGAGAAAATATAAGAAATGTATTTATGGAGAAAGCAGTTTGCGATAGTAGTTAATTTTTTGTTCCCATTCAACTTGACATAAAATTCAAGGCAGAGACATAAAGGCTTCAAGACATAAATGCTTTCAACAGGAAATAATTAGGAAAGTAATCTTTCTTATTCACCGTAACACTAAGGCTATGATCATTTAGTATCCGGGAACTTTATTTCGGTGATAGCTACTTTACTAGAGCTCGGATATGCAAAACTTTAGAAGCGTTGTGTTGGTTATGAACAGCGGTGTTTAAACTCGCCTCGGAAAGAATCATTCGGCTGATTTTTTCCGAGTTTAACTTGTTGTGTGCAGATTGATTTTATCTTCGTTCCAATCATGACGTGATTGCACACAAAACAAAGAGAACAGTTCCGAGTTGATGTTTTCCCCTCCTCGCAGGAATAAAATCACACCAATGAAACAACAGAACGAAGCTTACCGTACACGAATGCTCACGAGCGATCGTTGCCCGACGGACCGAGTTAACATTCCTCGCACCCTTCTCTCGCTCGTTTCCCGTTCCCTTGTATCTATCACTTTTAGCCACGCCCCCATGCGTTGTCCGATTGATGTGTTCGGCTGCCGAACGAAAACGATTTTTTCTTTAATTCGCTGAACTGTTCGTTTGCTTCGCTGATGTTTCTCCCCCGATTGCTGTTTACTCCTGCCGAGTTTACCCGAAGCTTACTTCCTGATGCTTTCCGAGTTGAACTTTAGATAGCATCATTGCAGATTGAGTTTAACGAAATAAAATCGTTCTGCAAAGAAGGGCAAAGTGCGAGTATGTAGACTCGCGATTTTAACATCTCTGGTTATGAAAAGGACTATCTTGCCTATTTTTGATAGATTTTTAAGTTAACGTGTGTTTGAGATATTTACGATGCAAAAAGACATGATAAAAATAAGTTTGCACAATCACCTCGGAAATTCTTCATTGTCGACTTAAAAACTCATGAACTGTTGATTTTTTTTTTAATTTTATTTTGGCTCAAATGGTTAAGAAATGAAGTGAATCCGTTTCCGGCTGGCAAAAAGTGTTGCCTGACTAGTAGACACCGAGTAAATAACTAATAATGAGCAGTTCCATGGATCGCAATCTGTGCAACCGGTTTTTACGCAATGTGACAGATGTCTTCTGATGGACAAATAAATTTATGATATAACCGAATTTAAGAGGTCAAATTCTTCGAGATGCCTTCTCATAAAAAAGTTCGAGCCAGATTCCAATTTGTTTTTCAAGGTGAATTTGTGTTAAATATCATGATTTGGCAAAGGTTTTGCTCCTGTGGTAAAAAAATAAATCAATACTTGACTGAAAAAAGTGTGCAAAGATAAAAAAAAAATTATGAAAAAGTTAGAGTATTTCTTGAAATCATTGATAAACTTTTTTTTATATTTTTACATTAAATGTCATATCAACACCTTCATTTCCTCCATAGAAGTTTTTCGATCAAATGAATAGTTTTTAAAATACACACGTTTGTGACTGCCCGGATACTAAATGGTCATAGCCTTAGTCAAAACTGTCTCCTAATTAATCCCTTTCTCCCCATCTCCAACCTTTATTATTTTGCTAGAATGCAGAGGTAAACTCGGATCTAAAGCACAACATGTTTCTCTTTTTTCCAATCTATCCATTGACTTCTAGGATCCATCTTTGACGTTTCGTGAATACGCTGCTAATCTCAAGCACAATTCATTTGACCTCTGAACAAAGTTGAAAGTTGATCAAGCTAAGCTAAGCTAAGATAAAAAATCTTCATAATTTTCTCAGACAATACAATCTAATAATTTTTTTCAGCATGAATGAATCATGCTATTACACTGTTCAACTTATCTTTTAGATTGTTTATGTTTTGTCATTGCACAATTTAGGGATGCAATGATGAAGAATACATTTTGAACAAACCAGAGACGAACACTTTACATGTTCTAGCTTTGTTCCAAAATCCCGGGAATTTTCGGGAAATAAACAGTTATATTTCCCGATTACCGGAACCAAAAATTGCCAGGAAGCTAACCAAAACGTTCAGGAAATCATCTGATGCACAGTTTAAGTTCAAATCGGGTTAAAAGCGGCAAAACTTGAAATTCTGAGTTCAAATCTGGTATCAGATGTTTAAACTCTTTTTATGTTTAAGCGTTGAAATAAAAAAAAAAAAAAAAACAACGTTTGGACCAATTCATTGCTAACAGTCTGAATAAGGTTTCAAATTGTATATTTATGTTCTACTTTCAGAGATTCGGCGTTCCAATCCAAAAAAAAGATTAACTCCTATGGAGGTCGTTTTTAAATGTTGATATTTATTTGTTAAATAAGTCATTTAAATAAGGCCGGAACATTCATATTTGAAATCCTTAATTTGTCATTTGGAGTTGAGATATGACGAGAGAATGGGTTAGGATAGGGATAAATGAAAAAATCGAATTTTCAATAAATTGCAACAAACTAGCTTGTTCATACTATGCAAAAAAATGCATACAATCTTTATTGCACAAACAAGAGAGAAAGAGTTATTCAGATCAAAAACATGAAATAATCTTGAATACAAAACATGTTGCAATTCCCATCTTCTACAGTTTGATTTGCGCTCTTTTTACCGTTCGAATTTTTCGAATAGTTGATCAAAATTTCGAATACATAAAACCTTTAAATTTATTAATTGTTCCCTTCAAGATTTTTGAAGAAAATGAAGAGGGAGTGAGGATCAAAATTAGCATTTGATATTTGTTCCAGCCTCAAAAAGCAGTGATTTAAAACTTTGTTTTGAAAAAGTTTTCAATTTTTTTTTTTTTTTGAAAGAAATGCATGCATGTATGCCAATGTAGGGGGAAAATAAATAAAATAAAATCCCAGTAACTTTTTTTTTTGCTGAAGCGAACATTGACAAAAACAGTTTTTGGAGCTTTTGCAAACAATACTCACAAGTTATTAAAGAAATTTTATCTCTTTTACTAATGTCGTTTCGACACCTCGAGTAGCATTCGTTGTGAAGAATCGGAATTAAGATTTGACCTTAAGCAATTTAATTCAAAAACAACAACGCTTAAAAACATGTATCTACTTTTTGTCAGAAATTTATCTTAAATATCCCTTTAAAGTTTTTGCAATCACTAAGATTAAACCTTGAAGATATTTGTGCAACTTCATAGAAGATTGTAAGACGTTTTGACATCTGACAACCCTAACTCAATTTCGAAAAACGGTTCCGTTGAATCGAAAGAGCTCGCGCGTACCTAAGCCTATGCTGGCTCAAGCCAACAGCAGCAGCAGCCGAAAAACGGGAAATAAATAATTAATGAACCAAATTTCCTAATGACTAGCTCGCTCGTCTAGAACTTTGAACCGCACTCGTTTGTAGATAAGCCCTAGCTATTAGCGTGCAGCTATACTTCGAATACTTCTACCCGTGCTGAGCTATTTTTCCGCAGGATATAAAACTCTTAGTCTGGAAATGAGGAATAAATCAAGTGAATGTTAATTTTTTGAAAAATATTCTTATTTTGATAGAATTATTAAGTTTTAAATCGAAAATTTTAAAAATTGTCGAGAAGTTTCAAATCTTAACATGAAATGACTTTTATCAACAGGTACACAATTAAATAATATATTTTATCACAACGGATTGATCAAACAGTTCTAGATTTCAACTCTCCAACCGAGAAACTTCTGTGTAAATAATTCAGTATTTTCCTGTCCCAGACAGGGACATTGTCCCAGACAGGGAATTGTTTTTTTTTTCAGAGGATTTGTCTGACCTAATTTCGACTTCTTCCACGGAACGGTTTTCTCGCAAACCCCATCTGCATTGTGCCCGATTCGTGTTATGGCGGGGCTGCCGAAATGGTATTTGCAGAATGTCCCCAGGAAAGTGTTTGTAGTTTTTGGGTCCCCATTTTCAACTTTCACTATCGTGCTGGAAGCAAAGCAGAAAATTTCAACGAACCGTGGCATATGAAAGTTCTGTGTATAATTTAAAAAAAAAGGGAGGAAAAATAGAAATACAGCAACAAGAACTTCTAAATAGCGCAGCCAGAGCTTGTGTAAATATTCAATCCGCTGACGATGTTAGAAAATGGGAAAATAAAAGGGAAAAAATGTCGTCTATCCACGGTTTATTCGCACGGGTAGTTCAAGCTGGAATTAAGGCAAGGGCTAGAAGTTCTAAGGTTCAGTTGCCTGTTGTATTTGAAGTAATTTCCAATATTGAGGAAACAAATTTGACAATTTTGACAATTTTGACAATTTTGACAATTTTGACAATTTTGACAATTTTGACAATTTTGACAATTTGGACAATTTTGACAATTTTGACAATTTTGACAATTTTGACAATTTTGACAATTTTGACAATTTTGACAATTTTGACAATTTTGACAATTTTGACAATTTTGACAATTTTGACAATTTTGACAATTTTGACAATTTTGACAATTTTGACAATTTTGACAATTTTGACAATTTTGACAATTTTGACAATTTTGACAATTTTGACAATTTTGACAATTTTGACAATTTTGACAATTTTGACAATTTTGACAATTTTGACAATTTTGACAATTTTGACAATTTTGACAATTTTGACAATTTTGACAATTTTGACAATTTTGACAATTTTGACAATTTTGACAATTTTGACAATTTTGACAATTTTGACAATTTTGACAATTTTGACAATTTTGACAATTTTGACAATTTTGACAATTTTGACAATTTTGACAATTTTGACAATTTTGACAATTTTGACAATTTTGACAATTTTGACAATTTTGACAATTTTGACAATTTTGACAATTTTGACAATTTTGACAATTTTGACAATTTTGACAATTTTGACAATTTTGACAATTTTGACAATTTTGACAATTTTGACAACTTTGACAATTTTGACAATTTTGACAATTTTGACAATTTTGACAATTTTGACAATTTTGACAATTTTGACAATTTTGACAATTTTGACAATTTTGACAATTTTGACAATTTTGACAATTTTGACAATTTTGACAATTTTGACAATTTTGACAATTTTGACAATTTTGACAATTTTGACAATTTTGACAATTTTGACAATTTTGACAATTTTGACAATTTTGACAATTTTGACAATTTTGACAATTTTGACAATTTTGACAATTTTGACAATTTTGACAATTTTGACAATTTTGACAATTTTGACAATTTTGACAATTTTGACAATTTTGACAATTTTGACAATTTTGACAATTTTGACAATTTTGACAATTTTGACAATTTTGACAATTTTGACAATTTTGACAATTTTGACAATTTTGACAATTTTGACAATTTTGACAATTTTGACAATTTTGACAATTTTGACAATTTTGACAAATTTGACAATTTTGACAATATTGACAATTTTGACAACTTGAATTTTTTTGATAATTCAGACCATTTTGACGATTGGATGTTGATTTTTCATCGTTAAAGTTTGGAACTGTTTGTTCGCTGAAAGAAAAAACTCGAAAACTTACCTGCCACTTGTTGGAATTTTTCGATGGAGTCCAATTTTCATCGTTTCATGTTGACAGGCCGAGCAATCCTTAAAATTCGTGCGCTAGACGATAGAATTTCTTTACCCACCATACACAGGAAGTCATACAAGTGATCTCAACCGGGCGGCAGCTGTTTGAGAATTCCGTTTGAAGCCGAACTTTTCCCCGGAAAAAGTCTCCTCGGCATTTCTCGTGGGTGGCGAACATTCTAAGAGGGGTTGCTTGAAAGTGAAACCATTTTTTTTGTTGCTTTTCGTTAGGCTTCACCCGTTCGTTGATGGAAAACCCTCTTTTTCATCCGGTTCCGGAAAGCCGTCAAGTAGAAGTTGTTTTTGTTTGGGTGTGTTTTTTTTTTGTTTCCTTTCGCTTGTGTTCGTGTCGTTTCCTTTTGTAGTCAAACGAAACACGGGACGCCACAGGAAACGGAACCACTCGAGACAGTTCGCCGGGTCGGGTTGTCGAATTTTTTGGCACTGAAAATAAAAGAAGGAGACCAGAATCGCTCAAAGGTGGAGCTTTTGCCAGATGAAGATTGCAACAACTAACGGAATCGAGTCAAACATTCCACGACATTTCCAAGCGCGCCGCGCATGAATGGGAAAGTGTAGACTTTCAAGTGTTTGAAGAAATCACGACCGGCAAGTGAAAACCGGGATGCCACGTGCAGGCACAGTTGGGGAATTTTCTTGGAAAAGGGGTAAAGCTTCAAAATAAACTTTGAATTTATCAGTTAAAACTTTTTTTTCAGAACAATTTTTGTATTTTTCTTTTCATATCTCTCAAGGAAGATCAAAATAAAAAATCGTAGTTAATTCGAATTGTCTATTTTCAGGTTCTTGGGGTTTCCCCTACCTTTAACAATCGTCCCACTGTTCACAAATGTCAGAGACATTTCGAAGAAAAGCCACTCAAGGAAGTTTTGAACTTGTTCGGGAAAAATGGAAAGTACGCCTGCAGGAATGCAAGGCGAGTACCACTTGTCTTTCTTCTATTTTTGAGGAAATACAATACGAGCGAGGGGAACGAAATTTTTGGCAATTCACCTTCATGCTCCAGGAGCATTTTCAAGTGTTTTGTTTTCACGAAGCTGCTTTCTTGTTTCCATTTCTTGAATGTACTATGTGCGGCGAGCAGAAGTCCTTTTACTTCTCTTAAAAGCGAACACACTAATTGGATTTTTTCTATAGGTTCTTTTGCCGTGAAAATGTTACCTTGAATTGTGGTAGAATAGTATCGCAGCACAGAAAAGCTAACTTGAATATGTTTCACACTGTAATATCTTGAAGAGCTTTTGGCTGAATTATATTTAGCGCTGTTTTGGTTAATTCCTACTAAGTGAAAGACAACATATTTGGTCCGTATATCCTTGAGTGTATAAATAGGATATTGAAAAAATTTCTTGAATATTTTTTTAAGAATTTTCATTCCAGACACAAATATATTCCTTGGTAACAGTCCAATACTCTGCGTTGATATTTTCTTCTCAATACATCAAAAGAATGGACACAGATAAACAGATGTACAAGCTCGAACAGCCAATGTTCAGAAACTTGTGTAAAAAAACAAGATTAAACTGAACTTAACAAATCAGCAGTATATGAAGATACTTTGGTTGTATGGAGACATATTTTCTACTTATTCTTTCATCCATCAATATCCATATCCATATGAATTCGAAATCTGAAATCTGATGTCTGGATTCTAGATCAGAGATCTAAATCTTAACCTTGTTTTCTGGAAGTAATCTGAATCTGAAAACTTGATTTTAACTGGGCAAGATTTGTAATACCTTATTATTAGTATAAATTCATTTTTTTTTATTTGTGTTGAGTAATTCTGATTATTGACAAAATTTGGCTGGATATTGCCCGGAATCTTCTGGTTTTATTTAAATTATTTTTTTTTAATCTTCCATGGCTTCTCACTGTTAAGCCTTTCTTCGCTAAGGGGAGTTGAATCTTTTGGTTATGATAAACTTTCTTTTGTATGAAATTGGATGATTATCACTCGAATTTCGTTTGAATTGCAAGCTTATTTTAAATTGAATTTTTTTAATCCTTCCGTATTTAAAACAGATCGCAGCACAAATGATCATCTCGTTATGTCACTTTCTACTTGTTATTCATGAAAACCAGTTAGAAAAAACTTTCAATTAGGTCATATTTGTCACCGTATTTTAAGAAAGATTTTTTTTTAAATGCAATGATTCTTCTCGTGAAAAAATGCATAAAATCAATTTGACTTGTAGTGTATTTCACATTCTAAAGTTTGGAACCAGGTTGCCAAAATAAATTCTGTGTTTTAGTAAAAAAAAAATCTGGCTTTCTGTGAGTTTACCTAATAATTCTTTGATGGTTTTCTATTATGCTATTTTCTTTAATTGCATCAAAAATTTTTGATTAATTGGGTCTTTTGACCTTTTTGGATGAGATAGAACAATTACCACTACCAACCTTGTCATACTTCTATAATTTAAGTAAGAAATCTAAATTTTCTATCGGCCAAAAAAATTACAATTTTCCCATTCAAAATTTAAAAATTGTGTGAAATCTGTTAATATTTCAAAATTCTGTGTTCTGTGACACAGATTATGTGATGAAAAGTTGCTTAGAATTCTGTGAAATTACAGATTTTTCGCAATTGAAAAATGACAATAATGACAAAAATGACAAAAATGACAAAAATGACAAAAATGACAAAAATGACAAAAATGACAAAAATGACAAAAATGACAAAAATAACAAAAAAGACAAAAATGACAAAAATGACAAAAATGACAAAAATGACAAAAGTGACAAAAATGACAAAAATGACAAAAATGACAAAAATGACAAAAATGACAAAAATGACAAAAATGACAAAAATGACAAAAATGACAAAAATGACAAAAATGACAAAAATGACAAAAATGACAAAAATGACAAAAATGACAAAAATGACAAAAATGACAAAAATGACAAAAATGACAAAAATGACAAAAATGACAAAAATGACAAAAATGACAAAAATGACAAAAATGACAAAAATGACAAAAATGACAAAAATGACAAAAATGACAAAAATGACAAAAATGACAAAAATGACAAAAATGACAAAAATGACAAAAATGACAAAAATGACAAAAATGACAAAAATGACAAAAATGACAAAAATGACAAAAATGACAAAAATGACAAAAATGACAAAAATGACAAAAATGACAAAAATGACAAAAATGACAAAAATGACAAAAATGACAAAAATGAC
Source organism: Uranotaenia lowii (assembly GCF_029784155.1). Taxonomy (NCBI): domain Eukaryota; kingdom Metazoa; phylum Arthropoda; class Insecta; order Diptera; family Culicidae; genus Uranotaenia; species Uranotaenia lowii. The sequence goes on from NC_073693.1 coordinate 23,931,189, forward strand.
AAAAATGACAAAAATGACAAAAATGACAAAAATGACAAAAATGACAAAAATGACAAAAATGACAAAAATGACAAAAATGACAAAAATGACAAAAATGACAAAAATGACAAAAATGACAAAAATGACAAAAATGACAAAAATGACAAAAATGACAAAAATGACAAAAATGACAAAAATGACAAAAATGACAAAAATGACAAAAATGACAAAAATGACAAAAATGACAAAAATGACAAAAATGACAAAAATGACAAAAATGACAAAAATGACAAAAATGACAAAAATGACAAAAATGACAAAAATGACAAAAATGACAAAAATGACAAAAATGACAAAAATGACAAAAATGACAAAAATGACAAAAATGACAAAAATGACAAAAATGACAAAAATGACAAAAATGACAAAAATGACAAAAATGACAAAAATGACAAAAATGACAAAAATGACAAAAATGACAAAAATGACAAAAATGACAAAAATGACAAAAATGACAAAAATGACAAAAATGACAAAAATGACAAAAATGACAAAAATGACAAAAATGACAAAAATGACAAAAATGACAAAAATGACAAAAATGACAAAAATGACAAAAATGACAAAAATGACAAAAATGACAAAAATGACAAAAATGACAAAAATGACAAAAATGACAAAAATGACAAAAATGACAAAAATGACAAAAATGACAAAAATGACAAAAATGACAAAAATGACAAAAATGACAAAAATTACAAAAATTACAAAAATTACAAAAATTACAAAAATGACAAAAAAAAAAACATAAAAATGACACAAATATGACACAAAAAAGGACACAAAAATCACACAAAAATGACACATAAATGATTCAAAAATGATTCAAAAATGATACAAAAATGATACAAAAATGACACAAAAATGACAAAAATGACACAAAAATGACAAAAATGACACAAAAATGACATAAAAATGGCACAAAAATGACATAAAAATGACAAAAATGAATCGCTGAGAAACATTCAGGGGTATAAACTGCGTGTGAGAAACGAGGCAATGCACCTAGCGGTTTATTTTGGAAGCTTGTAGTTCAAAGTCAATATAGATTGGTGAAAATTGCAGCAAACAAGGCGTATTCTAATAAAAGTGTTTCATTTCATAAATTTCAGCAAAAAAAAACAAAGCTTGTTTGAAAATATCTTGAAATAGTGTTTTTTTTAATATTTCGATAAGATTCATAAATAGTCATTGCCTAAATCTTAGGAAAAGTAAACATTTCCGCACAATACCACCCTTAAAGATTTCTTAAAAGAAGCATCAAAGAAAACTGGCCTAGAATTTTTGGATCAAACTACAAAATTAGAAATTATGTAGCTTTAATTTATCGGCCTTAGCGGTGAAAAGTGATGTCCTTTTTAATAGGGACATCTAAAGATTATGATTTTTTTTTATATAGATGGATAGAAGGTTAGATGAAATGAAAGATGGTGAAAATGAGCGGGTAGAATTTATTTAGAAGCATTATCATCACATATCACATATCACATAGTAATAGGCCCGTGAAGAACAAAAATTCGATATGTTCCCAAATTTCACATTGAATATCCGGGAAAACCCGGATAGAACCGGACCTTAACATTAAAATTTTAAATCGTTTAACAAATTGGTTGCTAATTTTTCTGAATTTGTCTGTTCAATTGCGACCTTACATGACGTTTGTTGAAGCTTTTCTACAAACAAAAATTGAATATACTTTCGATGGTTCTATAGTAGGGTGTCCCAAAATTGCATATCTTCTGGGAATCTGGGGGCTCACCCTCAAAATGGTAGATTAGGATGTGTAGAACAAACTTTTGTATGGGACCGACTGAAAAAAAATATGTTTAGAGGTTCCGCAAGCGCGATCTTTGAAAAAAGTCCACTTTCAAAAGATTTGATTTTAAATAAATTCTGGGTCCAAAAATTTTCATAAAATTTATATATTTTATATTTTTTTAATTTTGTCCGAGTTAAATACTACACGTAAAAAATGAAAAATGAACCAAATTTGAATCAAAATGTAAAACATGCAAGCTATTTCCAAGACAAAAAATTTTTTTGGTCTAAAAATTTTGAATTCATTTGACCAAAATGTGTACCAAGCGTAAAATATTTTTGAAACCAATGCCATCAAAAGATGCGGATTTTTGTGCACTTAAACTTTGCTGAACAAAGCATGTTGTTTGTATCATCGTGTGAAGAGCTATTTACGGTTCAATGCTTAATAAAAATCACAATTTAGGATATTTTTTATTTAATTTATCAAATTTGTCTTAATTAATACCTACTTTAAAATCAAAATACTTGCAAAAAAAAACTTGGATGGTTTAAGGAAGTCATCAGAAAGCCATATGCCAAATTTGAGCGGAATCGGACAAAAGGAAGGGGTTGCACTGAATCTCAAGTGTGAAAGAGACACATTTTTGTCTTTACCAATCGTTTGCTTGATTGTGTAAATTTTATTAAAATTTCAATTAAGACTAACATTTAACCTGAAGACTGCAACTCGATTGGACTTAAAACAAAAAAGTTATGGCTGTTCAAAGATTGTATTTTGGTTACAAATTGTCCTGCAAAACGCAATGAGTAAAATGTACTCATTGTGTGTTAAACGACAATTTGCCACAAAAATACAATCTTGGAACAGTCATAACTTTTTTGTTTTTAGTCCAATCGAGTTGCAGTCTTCAGGTTAAATGTTAGTCTTAATTGAAATTTTAATAAAATCTACAGTATTAAGCAATCGATTGGTAAAGACAAAAATGTATGATGAAAAACCAGTTTTTTATGCATCTTTAGAACACTATGTCTCAGAATCTCTTTCACACTTGAGATTCAGTGCAACCCCTTCCTGTTGTCCGATTCCGCTCAAATTTGGCATATGGCCTTCTGATGACTTCCTTAAACCATCCAAGTCTTGTTTTGCAAGTATTTTGATTTTAAAGTAGGTATTTATTATGACAATTTGATAAATTAAATAAAAAATATCCTAAATTGTGATTTTTATGAAGCATTAAACCGTAAATAGCTCTTCACACGATGATACAAACAACATGCTTTGTTTAGCAAAGTATAAGTGCACAAAAATCCGCATCTTTTGATGGCATTGGTATCAAAAATATTTTACGCTTGGTACCGTAAAACGAGGTAACATTGATCACCGGGGTAGCTTTGATCAACATGAAATTGTGCCAAATAATCGTCAATAACTAAGTCTATAGTTTGAATTTTTGAAAACTGTTTTCTACGTTTGAAAGCCTATTAATTGAGTATCAAATAGGCAAAATTTGGTTTGTATTTGAAATTTGTTTTCTGCTAGTAAAAATGTTATTTCAAAATCTTAAAATATCTATCTTTTCCAAGGCTCGCAAACAAACAGCTCTCCTGATGATACCAAAAAGCATTTAGAAGCAAACGAGTTGTTGAATGTGAAAGAACAACTTTTTTTCTATGTATTTGGGTAGTTGTAGTGCTTTTTTTATAGGCATTTAGTGATAAACTTTTTATATTTAAAAATAAAGGACGTTTTCCAAGAGTAAGCCCGTATTGGAAAAATGGCTATGAACCCTATCAAATGGTTAACTTTGAAGAAAAAATGAAAATGGTAATAGTGGGTGAGCCTAGAAGAACGTGTGAAGGTAAAATTTCATTTGTATTTTGAAGCTAAAACTATTTAGCAATTGTTATAACTTTTGCCCCTAAATGTATGCAGCATCAGTGTTCTTTTTTCGATTATAAATGTTTTTGAAAGAAAACGTTAAAAACTAGGTCAAATTGATGAACAAGCATTTAAAATTTTATTATTATGGTTTTTTGTATTCTTTATGATCAAGAAAACTCGATAAAACCGTCAAAATAGAGACTGATCAATGTCACCCCAAAGCATCAAATTCTGAACAGAGGCTAAATCGATTTTTAAATCAAATTTAAAGAAGTCTAATAAATTTCTGCAACCATGTTTTACGTTCATAGGAGCCCAGTACTGGTTTTAAAAATATTAAACATGCCACATTCCCCTTAACAGAAAAAATAATCGAAAAATATTGGCAAAAAGTGATCAATCTTACCCCGGATTACGGTACACATTTTGGTCAGTTGAATTCAAAATTTTTGGAACAAAAAATTTTTTTTTCTTGGGAATAGCTTGCTTGTTTTACATTTTGATACAAATTTGGTTCATTTTTCATTTTTTACGTGTAGTATTTAACTCGGACAAAATTAAAAAAATATAAAATATATAAATTTAATGACAATTTTTGGACCCACAATTTATTTAAAATCAAATCTTTTGAAAGTGGACTTTTTTCAAAGATCGCGCTTGCGGAACCTCTAAACATGATTTTTTTTAGTCGGTCCCATACAAAAGTTTGTTCTGCACATCCTAATCTACCATTTGGAGGGTGAGCCCCCAGATTCCCAGAAGTTATGCAATTTTGGGACACCCTATTCTATAGTTCTGAAACTTTGGTATCTAATGCCAAGTTTTGTTGGGTTCAACCCGTTTTTTATAAATTTTTGAAAATGTTTGCTTTAAAAAAAATTAAAAAAAAATCAACATTTTTAAACGTCGACGAATTTTGTCAACTTATCAACATTTGGAAGTATTTGAGGCAACAGTAAATCTTCAACCGACTTTTGATCGGAATGTGACTTATGAAGTAGAGCACACTGTAAAGTTAACAATTTAAATGTACGTCACGAGCTTCCCACACTGCATGTATCCAACGCTAATGGCCAGGGCCACCCATCCAAGTGCTCAAGACAACAAGATCGTTTCATAATGTTCGCCGATATGATGGACATAATTTTTATGTTGGGTAGAACAGGGGCGGGATTATGGAACTCGAAACAATCGAGTTTCGTTCGATTCGACCAACTTTGACATTACAGATCTCGATTCAAATGAAACGTTTCGAGATGATCTACTACCCGATTTACTCGAAATCTAATACGTTAAAATTTAGAACTCGAACGAGATTCGTAATACTGATTCTAATTCGATTCGAGTTCAACTCGAAACGGGTAACTCGAATCGAAAGGGATTCATAATTTCACCCCAGTTTTGTCTACCCACGTATGTACATAAGTCCTGTCAAAAAGTAACAAAACAAGTTACACCAAAGATGCACATTACTTAGAAGCGGTATAGGAAAAAAAACCCCTCCCAGTAGGGGGGGGGGATGATGCTAGTGACTGGCATCAAAATAGATACGAAGAAAAGAGCTCATCCTGTTCGGGAAAATAGCGGGAAATTGATGAGGTGTATCGGAAAATGATAATGAAATTCCGTGCCCTAGGAGAAAGTTCCCGGGATGGCTGCTGCTGATAATCGAATTTGATTTTCATCGCGCTATTTTTCCCACCCAGTGTGTTTTACTGCAAACGGGGTAAGTTTTTTTTTAGTTTTTGATTGCCTTTCTTCTCACTTCTAAAAACAAAAAAAAACGCTTCTTCGGTTCAACCGGAATTCTTGACGTCTCTTCAAAGAAAAGAAAGTGTAGCTACATCCGGTCGCCGTCGTCGTTGTCGTTTCGGACGCATTCAGACAGCTTGGAAGGAGCTTTGAATGAAAGGACCACGTTTCCTGTCCGGATTTGTCTGGATCAGAGCGGAACATCAGATTGAAACAAAAGAAATTGCTTTTGGCTGGCAGCAGCGTAGGAACGAAATAGATTCCGATTCTAGTGTGTTTTTTTTCTGTCGTTTTCTTCCCGACTCTATCATTGCCATTTGCGAAAAGAATGTCGGCAGGAGTAACGTCTTATCGTTCGTTTGAGCGAATCCTCAAACAGGATCTGCTTCGGGTTTCGCGCCCCCCGTCTGACTTTGGAAGGCGGAGGAGGTAAGAAGTTGTACAGTAGCAAATTTTACTTTCTAGCTTTTCCTGAGCTGCACAGAGCCATTTTTCCCGTCCGTCCGTCCGGGGCATAAAATTCTGGAACAGACAGAACTAAACATGCATACAAAGGATGCGGCAAATACTACCCAGCTATTCACTATCAGACAAGAAATGTGGCTGCTGCTGTTGCCTTCTTCTTGATACTGATGATGGTAATGATGATGATTATCATTATAATCATTGGGAACGTCATTTCGGTGCAACCTTCGTCGTCGTCGACCGGGAACGGAGTCTAACAAACCTTCAAAGTCAATCTGAATGTCACACAGGGAGTTCTCGGGGAAATGTAGCAGTTTTATTTTGCAAGTGGTAGTTATTTGTAACAATCAGGTCTTTACAACATTTTCTACTAGTTTTAAAAACTCTAGGATTTTAAGCTACATATATTTTGAAAAAGTTCTATTGAACTGTTAATTGTCAGGTTTTTAAGGCTTTATGACAGGAAAATCTTGAAAATGGGACGTAATCAATTCAAATATAAAAATGCAAAATTACTGCCGACATTTTATTAAAGCCTCAGAAAGCACCTGTTAGTTCTATTAAAATTTTTGAAAGAATTAGAAGCACAGATTACAATCAAGGTTGCGAAAATCACAGAAAAATCTGTAATTTCACAGAATTTTGAGCAAAATTTCATCACAGAATCTGTGTCACAGAACACAGAATTTTGAAATATTCAGAAATTTCGCAGAATTTTTGAATTTTGAGTGGATTTCCAAATATATATAATTTTTTTGACCAATATAAAATAAGATTTCTTACTTTGAATTTGAAAAATATGATAAGATTGATAATGTTAATTGGTTTTCCAACCCAACTAAAATGTAAAAAAACCCAATTTATCATGAATTTTCAAATAGCATCACAGAAAGTTATCACAGGAACTGTTGGTATAATCACAGAAAGTCAAAAAAAAATTTCTCTAAAAATCACAGAATTTCGGCAACCTTGATTCGAACTTCAAGAAGCATTTTTCATTTTAAGAGGTTGTTCTTGATGTTGAAATTCTAATTCGATTATAAAAGTATGAGAAAATTTTTAATGTAAACTGTTTTTTTTTTTCAAATAAAATACAAAAAAAAATTCCATTTATCATGAATTTTCAATGAAATTAAAGGAAGTAACATCACAGAAATCTATCACAGAATTTCTGGATGCAATCACTAAAAATCAAAATTTCTTATACCTCAAAAAACAAACACGTACATTGATTTAGAGCAATGTACAGTTTTTTTTTGCAAAATCTGTGATTTAAGGCATACCATTGTAATACTGACTTCGTCGTTACCTTCAAAAGTAGTTCGGGGCAATACGACCCTTAACTAAGGTTGCCAAATTGCCCGGTTTTATCCGGGTTTGTCCAGATTTTTAATACAAAATTTGGGAACAACCCGGCGTTGCCCGATTGCCCGGATTTCATTGAAAAATGCCCAGATTTTGCCCGGATTTATTCACTTTATTTGGCAAATCAAACAAAAAAAAACAAACGCCTCCAAACCGAATTTTTTTTTGCAAATGTGATGAAAATAATCATGAAAGCTTTTTTCTCAAAGCCTAAAATACGATTCAAAATCTGTCGATAAGTTCTGATCAAAAAAAATTTCATTTTCTATCAAATTGCCCGGTTTGTCTGGCCAGGTTACGTGCTGAAAAAAATCTGGATTCTGGGATCCCGGGAAATATTCAAAAACATACACTGAACCCAAATTCACTCTTAAAATACCCATGGTTTTTCACATAAAAAACAAGGATCCAGTGATTTTCTTCCATTCAAGTGCGACATATACATTTCACTTGGCAGTCAGTTAAATTTCAAGTAAATTCATTCACATTCACTTCAGTCGTCACTTGAATTTGAAGTGAGAAAAAATATTCACTATCCCATCACTTGAATTACAAGTGACTGTCGGGTTGTAATTGTGTTTATTTTCAGAGTTCAAAATGGCAAATTCTAAAGAGCAGCGTTTAGAGCTTATGCTGGATTTGGATTTTCTCAATTCTTTACTAAACGATTTTGGCGGTAATTTGTGTTAAACGTGATGTAAGAAAAATTTATTTAAAGGCGTTATCATGTTTCAGCTGGTGGGTTGGGCTGGACAGATTTTCTGGTTTGCAGCAGGGAAGATTTAGAAGTCGCACTATCCGCAGTAACCGATCTGCCTTGGGATTATGATGGAATTTTCCAATCAATAAATTTATGGCGAAAGCGTAATGAAAGTATTTGAAATCGAAGTGGTGGTTAATATATGTTCTTTTATTTTAAAACGCAAGAGACAATTAACTTGAAACTTACTTAGAAATTCAGATAAATTTCACTCGATCGTCATAGTGTAAATCACTTGACCGGTCACTTAAAATTCAAATGAAATTACGTATGGCGAGAATTTACTACAGATGTCACTTACTTTTTAAGTGAAAATTATTTTGCGTGTATAAAATACATGCACTTCGATTGAAAAATATAGCTTATCAAACCTTTCCTGTATACATGTTCAAAATTTCTTCAAAATTTACTCTTCATAAGGTTTTTTTTAACTTATTTCAATCGAATGAATCAAATTGTTTTCAACAATGATAAATTTAAATCAGTCAAACGAACTATAATATAACCTGAATAGGTCAAAAGAAATTCATTCATGCAATTAGGGGCTGATAAAAAATATCATTTCCTTTGGTTAATTTAACCAACCTTTTTTTCGTTTTTCTGAACACTTTACATAATTGTCTTCATATGAAAAAAAACGATGTCTTGGTCATTTTTAAGTTTTGCAATTCATCTGGCTTTCAAAGCCAGAGAGAAATAAGTACATAAATGTTACTTTCGAGAAAACACAATCTGTCTACCTGCTTTTTTCATATATTTTTGGAAGGGTTGTGGGTTTTCGTTCGCTGAAAACGGAATGGAAATACAGACCCCGTCGAACGGTTTTTAGAAGCGACATTACCTTTTAGTTTTCTCTTTAACAGGACCAATATTATTGAAAAGAATATCATAAATACGTTTTTATGTTCTAAAATGGTGGCTAAACACAACAACAAAAACAAAAGTTTTTTCAAAAAATTGTAAAGAACTCAAAAATGACAAAAACATGAAAAATTTAATAAAATTTTAAAAAAATAAAAAAAAAAACAGGAAATGACGAAAAACGACTAAAAAATGATGAAAAATGACAAAAACTGCAAATACATGACAAAAACAACCAAGATTACAAACAAAGCAAGAATAGAGCAAAATGCATCAAAAACATGAGAAAAAATAATAAAAAAATTACTAAAATGGTCGGATATTGACTAAAAGTAATGTAAATGATAATAGAAATAGTTATTTTTAAAAACAATGGAAAAAAAATTAAGAAAAAAAACCGTTCGATTTTGGCAACATTCGATTTTGGCAACACAAAATGTTCAGGCATGTTGCCAAAATCGAACGGGGTCTGTACATATAATCTTTTTAAACTTATCTATTTGGATAAAAAAAAGTGCAGCAAATGCACAGTGGTCAAAAATGCGAAAAACGTGATCGTTGCTTATAACTTTTTTAGTTCACATTCTAGGTTATTGGTGTTTTCGGAGAAGTTTGTCAGTGAAATCAGCTCTATAATAAAAAACTATTTTTTTCTGATTAATCTCCCTACAAGTGAGATAAAAATTCTAACTTCTCTATTCTAGGTTTTAACTCTTTGGTGCCTTCGACAAACTTGTTTAAAATCAAATTTTCTACAACTTTGTGTCAGATGTCAAGTTTCTAAAGTAATTACTCTCCGAGCTATAGACTAAATAAGAAACTTGACCTCTAAAAATCAGTTTATTAAAATAACTTTTTCCAGTTAGTTTTGAGCTTAACATTATGTCCCACAAAGTTGTTTATCTCTTTAAAACACACCACTTAACATCTGAGACGAAGTTGTAGAAAATTTGATTTTAAACAAGTTTGTCGAAGACACCAAAGAGCAAAACCTAGAATAGAGAAGTTAGAAATTTTATCTCACTTGTAGGGGGATTAATCAGTAAAAAAAATCCCAATCGTCCGTTGGAAGGATTTTAGTTGCCACCCAAAAGATTCGAAATGATCCAAGCCTTAGATTCTAAGGTACATTTCAAAAACATTTTCAGATAAATTCGGCCGATAGAAAACCTTAACACATTGCGGACCAAATAAATACGACGTATCTCCTGAAATGTTGCAATTCTAACAATAAAACTCTATTCTACAAAATTGAATACAACAAATTCGGTCACTCAACTACACCAAATTTAAAGATTTTAATATCGATGTTTTATAAAAGCTTTGGTGACAGCATAATAATTTTATCAAAGATTAAAAAATTAGTCATGGTGCTGGTGACGTTCCTAAAACATACAATTCCAATCCAAATTTCCATATGATATAAAATAATTTTTAATATAAAATCATTTAAATGGTTAGATCATGAGTTGTGGTAACTTTAATGCATCAAAACCACCCTAGCTGAATATAATCTTTGAATGTTTCAATTAAGACCAATTTTAGTCGATTTTGGTTTAGTTTAAGCTTCAATTAACTGTTTTCAGCAAATGTGTCAATTACAAATAAGCTGTTAAAAAAAGTATAACGATGAACTGTTAAAAAAAATGAAATTTTGTATCTGCAGTTTTCTGAAGTTAAGATCACCTTGCTAAACTAAGAAGAAGATATTTGAATTGTTATTACTGATCGCAAAACAGTTTTTTTCTCTTTTCATCGCTTTTTTTCATATATACTTGTATACATTTTTAAGTTTTTGTTGCATTTTTTTTTCATTTTCATCCTTAAAAACTACGATTTCCTCTTAATTGAATTTAACATTTTAAATTCCAAAAACTTTAATTTTTTTTCTTCTTTTATTTTATAACAACAGAAAAATAAGAATCTAGTTTCATTCGAAACGGCAAGAAAACTTACAGATTTTGGTCTAATCAATGAAAAGGTATACACTTTTTAATTCTACGGGGCCGAGATTCCGTTTTCTCTAATACAACATTTGCTTATATCTAACACTTTAAAAAGATTTTTTTTCATTATTATTCTCTTGAAATAGCTCAGATTTTTTACTAGGACAGAATTTGAATCTAAACATTTTAAAATATTTTGACTTTAAGTCACCAACAAAATCTTTGTATTTCTATCATGTTTCTTAAAAAATTAAAAAGCTTCAAGTACAACAAAATTTGTATTAAAATATTTTTGAGGTTTTGAAAAATCATAAAAAAAACTGAATAAATCAATCGCAAATCAGATTTTTTTTCTTTGAAGAATGCAAAATAAATTTTGGTTTCGGTTAGCAGTTTGGAATTTAGTAAAAAATTTGAAGAAATGAAAAAAAAGGTTGAAGAGGTTGTATTTGAGACACGACCGCAAAGTTAACGTAGAATTACGAAAGCCGGTTTTGTGTCAATATAATTTTTTGATAAATTTGTAGGCATAAAGCTTATAACAAATCCGTGAATGAAGACGAAAATATTCATATAGGTACTGTGTGTTCAATGCCAATGTCTGGAGTTTTCGTTTTGAATTTGCAGCTCAGATAAAGCTGGTCGGTTTAATATGAATTTTTTATAACGGTCAACAGAACAATTTGTAAAACTTAACTGTTGCGTACCCAAAGGCGAAAAAAAACTACGGGTAAGCGTTGTCAATCAAAACTCTACATGTTGTCGCTAAGATGCATTGCGCCCGGTACTTATGCAACCAATGCGAGGAACATGCGAGCTTTGTATCAAACGCATGAGCTAGATAAATTTCTCAAAACTCTATATGTGCTTATGGGAGCTGAATGTTCTTGATCCGAGTGAATGAGATGTGTTGAATGCGTGACAAGTTGTGTGTAAAGTCCGCGTTAAGTCAGAAAATTCTCGACATTCAACGGTTAAAGGATGATGGGATAGAGACAGGATGAGGTGAGAAGTTTTACAGACTGTTTGGTCAGTTGATCAGCCCTTCGAAACGGACCGCTACATAATGTTCAGCTGTCAGCTTTCAATGGGCGCCTCCGACGCTTCTCTTCTGTCGCCTCTGCTGATGGTCCAACCTGCTCAACTGGTTGATTGTCGGTGACTGAACGGTGCAAAACGATATCCGCGTTGGATTACCACTGGTGGGGTCCAGACGCGGATCGTATTGCAGGTCTGCTCTGTTCGACGGTCAAATAGAGATTGAAACCGAATCAGCAGCTAACCCCTTACTTTTATACCTTTCGTAGGCAGTGAAAAAAACAAACTCGCCAAGGGGCGGGGCTTCAATGTTTTTTTTTCTTTTCGAACAGCCAATCAACGATGACCTGGCTTGATATGTCTTTTGGAAAAGATGTCTCTGAAAGAGGCGTTTTTCGTGACGCGAGATCTGTTCGCGAATTTCAATTTGCCCCCCTATAGTGTTGCCGTAAGACGTAATTCTACGTCAAAAATAAAAAAAGATATTTATTAGAACGAAGTGGTGACTTTGAAAAGTCTTCTGCAAAGTTGAAGTCCAAAAATTTTCCAGTTTTTTTACAAGAATTATGTTTTCAAGAAAAACTCACAAGAAAGCATTGATCTACGATCAAACTTTTGTATTTTCGTTACAAAACTTCAATCTTTACCGAATTGTGCAAATGAGATATTAAAAGCTCGCAAAAAATACTCAATAAGGCCGGAACAAATATCAATTTCTTCTTTTGTCATTCCCCCCCCCCCCCCCCCCTTCGAAATTTCCAAAAAACACGAAGGGGGAAATAAATAAAATTTGAAGTATTTTATGAAAAATTCGAAAAATTTGTCAAATACCCGAAAGATAACAAGACCAAAAAGCAAATTCTGGATGATGGGTGTTTTATCACAAAATTATTCGATTAATAAGTTTTGTGCAATGATATAGTATACAATTTTGTTGCATACAAGCTTTTGTGCAATTTATTCAAATTTATTGGATTTTTTGCGTTATTTTTTATTGAAATGTTGAACGTGTTTCCAAAATTTATTTGTTTTTTTGTCAATATTAATTTTGGATTTCTAAGTTGAGATTGGAAAAATACGATAAGATGAGTAATGTCAAATGATCATGCTCAAGTAAACTATAAAAAAGACCAATTTTTCATGAATTTTCATTGACAATATAAGAAAATAGCGATACAGAAAACCATAACAAAATTTCGAGTACAATCACAAAATGTTAGAATTTTATTCGCCAAGACACAGAACTTTTTTCGGCAACCTTAAATTCAACTAGATGAAGAAATTTGCTCCTTAAAATTACAAGATTCCAAGAGCCTTACAAAAAAGGGTGTCAAAATGAATTTAAAATAATCCCTAAAATTTAAAATAAACGTGAATAATAAGCAAATTTGTTTAACTTTTCAATTATCTTTTGAACATACCGAAATCAAATAAATTCCTTACAAAAATTATAACAATCGCAATTAAGATTTTGAAAGTTAAAACATTTTTTCGAAGAAAATGTTTATAAAACCTCAACACAAAATACACTCAAAATTTTTATTTTGTTCCGAAGCAACTATTTTTAAAAAAATAATTTCCTTAGAATTAACAAATTTCAAGAGTTTCAATTTTGTGACTCGAATCTACTTTTGTTTTTATTCGAACTATAAATACGTAGTTAGTATAATACAAAAAATACTAAAAATGTTGTTATATCCTATTTCAACTTAGTCAGATGATGATATAATCCTAAATTCTCTTGATCATCAATTCTCCAATCACTTACTCACTTTGAATTAATTTAATTTTTAGTTCAGAGCTGAAACGTTTTTGACATCCTTTTAACCGTAAAAGAAAAAAAAGGTTTTAAATTTCCTGTTTTGCTCAATTTTTCAAACATATCATGAAGAAATAAAACAAAAAAGGCGTTAGTTTTACAAACATTGTAAATCGAGCATAAAGATTGATTGAAAATTAACTTCCTATCATGAATTTTTCAAATACACAGATGTGGCAAACGATTTTTTTTTAAACTTTTTAAATTCAACGAATGTTTACTTTTGTTGTCTGTATTGGCTGTTAAAAAACTCACTCAAGCATCAAGGGAAATATAATCGGTGAACTGATATCATTTCCAACTCAATTTGTCCAAGCAAAAGTACCAAATTTGACAATTCCTTTAAAGAAACCTATCTCAACAAACTGTTCTCAATGAGCCCATTCAATCATTGAACTTCGCTGAATTTTTAACGAACTTCTCAATCAATTTTGAAACGCACCTTCAGAGAATTCCATCTTTTAAGCCCATTAATCGCAACCGTGTCCTAGCATTTGCAAAGCTCGGTCAAAATTTAAAAAAAATACTGGAATGTTTTTCATCCTAAGATAGGCGTTTCGTTTTGAAATGTTCCCCGAAGTAAATAGAAAATTTTCGAAAATTCGAGAGGATCGTTTTCTGAAAAACAAAAATTGACCTATCAGAACATCGGTCAAAGTCTACACTGTCCAGTGTTTTCTCGGAACATTTTTCAGGTGGACTCGAAGTGGGTCATCAATCCGTTAATTTAAAAATGTAATGTGTTTTTTTTTCTACCCAACTATTAAAAAGTTTTAAACATTTAACCTCAACGAGTTTTTTAAGCTTTTTGCAACATTTTAGTTGTCTTATCAATCGGATGTAAATGAGAATTAATTTAACAATATTCTTTAAAAATTGTTCACATTCGGAAGCCACCTTGAGGCAGAGTTGACATTTTTGGTTCCGAAATCACAAGCATTTCTAAGTAGCATCAAATATGCCGGTATCTTCTCGGATTTATGCCTAGCGTTTCCTTCTTAAACGTTCTTCGAAGTAAGTAGGTAACAAATTTCCAAAAAGCTTGAGAAGTTTTTTTTTCAAAACTTAGAAATGGACCTTTCCGAATGCCGGTCAAAGATTGTACATTGCTCGAAATTTTGCGGAACACTTCGAAAAAGTAAATTAGGTTCTTTATTTAGCTATCAAGCGTTACTGCACTAGATAAAAAAAAATCAATTTTCTTTCAAAATTTTCCCCACATTCGTCCCACTAGTTACTATTCCAAATCTTGTTTTGTAAATGTAACCGAAACTTGTCACCGATAACGACATCAACTTCAAGCTGCTAAAAAGGGGGAAAATCATCCAATACAATCGATGAAGCTGCTGCCAAGGATGGAAAATGGCTGTCTGGTTGTGTTCAACCAGACACTGTAAAGAAAAGTGCCCGCCAGGGACAAGAGAAGGTGCTGTTTTGATGAATGGAAAACTATTACAGTAACACAAAAGAGCTGAAAGAGACGCCCCGATCAAAAGTGCATCCGTCGCCTTGCGCCTGAAAGTATACTCAAAATAGCACCTCCGGGAAAAAGAAAGAAAAATGTCTGAAAGAAAGTGAAGGAGATAAAAGTTTTGTGGTAAGGTCTTTGTGATAGCTTTTTTCTCCTCAAACCACAACCGGATGCAGGTGGCATCCATTGATGGGTGTCGTTACCGCTTAAAAAGGATCCGAAGGGAAAAAAAACACACCTCCTTCAGGGCAGTAAGAAGAGGAAGTGATGGAAATAGTTTTCGGAAAATGATCGTCTCTCGGTACACCGACCAATGCAATGGTGAAAGTACACCTTCCTTTTCCTTTCGATGAAAGAAGATGGTGGACGATGAAAATGCGCTCTTTGCTTTCCCAACTGGAAACTGTCCGTAATGGGAAGTTACGGTTGGAACGTGATTATGAGCCCCGGTAATTGGTGGGTGGGAATGATTTGGTGTATTCACCCCCGCATCGGATAATCCGAATAATGCCGAGAAAGTACCCATGTATGGATGTAGTTTGGGACCAGACGATTATGTCGACACTCATCCTGTTCACTTGTGTGGTACGGTCATTGATTTTGATTGTTTTGAATCAACCACGGAGACGTGATTCGGGCTGCAAAAATTTCTGATGACTGAGAGTAAATCTTCAAAATTTTTGAGCGAAGATAGAACCCAAAAAAAGTTTTATATGGTAATCATATTTTACAATATATTAATTTTTTTTTAAACCGACAATAATAGTCGATCTACTTAAATTCTTTATTAACACTTTTTTTCTCTCTTTACAGGTAAATCACTGGTTCATGTTTCATCTGATAAGGTAATTTTCTTAGATTGATAATGTATTAGTTTTATGATACAAACCTCAAACCTCCAATCTTCAGAGAAATTGTTTCACTCTGATGATATAATGGAAATTCATAGTTTCTTAAATTGTAATACAGAATGTTGAAAATTTTCACACTTTAAGAAAAAAAATTAAAAATGCTTTAATGACCAGGAATATTACTAAATGATGATAATTTTCTTTTTCAAAACTTTGTTTACCTTAGCTTAGCTCGATTAACTACTTACATCTACCTTAAATCGTAAACCCGAAAAAGAAAATGCTTGCATTACTTGTTCAAATCAATTTATGATAAAATTTTATAACATTCACTTTGAATCCACGATCGCTGGGTGGCTCAGCAGAACAGGTTCCACATTCATGATGTTTGCTACTCCGTGATTGATCGAAGTCATCAGCTCATTCACACTGTACAAAACTGATGCTCTCTCTTAGAAGGTCAATCATGGCGCCGGCCTCGTCCTAGTCGTCTATGGAGGAATTGGAAAAAAAGAAACGGATGAAAGATCTATTTTGTGCTTTAGAATCGAGGTTACCTCTGAATCCTCGCAAAATAATTTTGGTTGGAAGTGAGGTAAAAGGAATTGATTGAGAAACACTTTTAACAAGTGTTTCATAATCGCTATTTTCCTAACTCCTATAAGTTTCTATTAAAAACTTTAAATTCATGAGGAGGCATGAGTATGTCAAGTTTGTAAAATGAAGAAAAAAACAATACAGAAAACCACACAACTTCAATTCAGTTCCCCTACAACACTAAACTTTGATTCTATTATCGTTCATAACTTTTTCATGTATTTTTCATTGTATTTTTCATTGTATTTACAAAAATGTAGACAAATATCGATAATATTTGAAATAAATATTGACACCAAGAGCCTAAATTTTGGCATACTCACATATGTTCATGTATGCAGCCTATGAAGTTTGAACTTCTGCAAAACGCTATCACACCTTGAAGAAATATTAAAATGAGTAAAAAAAATTCAGAAAAAAGTTGTGACGTAAGGCAGATAAGGGCGTAATGGCCACCTAAAGGAAGACGCTTATTAAAACCATAGAAAAAAGCTATAATATATGACTTACATCATTGCACAGTGGGGATTTTCGAGCCAAAAAAGGTACCCAATTCAGGCAAGAACGCCTTGCATGAAAAAACAACCATTCTTTATGTAAAAAAAACACGAGGAATCGAATGGTCTACACCGCTTTCTGATAAAATGACTCTTAACGTCTCGTTTTGCCCGATTTCCCCTATTTTTTTGGGTGCAAAGTTATAATTCCGATTATAATTCCTTGCAATAAAAAAGTCATACAAATCATACTTTTTATGTAAAAATGTCAGCTGAATCGATTGGTGTACTCCAATTTTTGTTTCTTCTACGACAAGTGGCTCATTTGGCCTCTTTTCCCCTAAATTTAAGAATTTTTTCAAAGAAATGCAGTCAAACAAAGTGTAATCCAACAATTTTTCATCGTGAATGATCATTTTTGGTAGATTTATTCATATTCTAGCTAATCGCGTCACTTTTTTGTACTAGAATAAATATAAATGGCTAAATATCCCCAACCTCCCCTAGCTTTTTTAAATTTATGCATAAATTTCACTGTAACAATCGAGAGATTCACATACCAAATGCAAAAACCAAGTGATTTAGTGTAAAATTTGTCCCTGAATCGAGTGGTGTACACCGCTTAGTGCTCAACTTACGATAATGGTCGCAATCACCCCAATTTCCCCTAAAATCGAGGGATATGTGGAAAAAGTGAATAAAAACGTATTTTTAAACGTTTTAAAATTTTTTGCCGATAACTGAAAATCAGTCACTGTTGAGGCATAATAAGAACCCCCACTGGGGCAGTATAAGCAACATTAATCAGGGCACGATGAGCGCTTTCAGCCATGGAATCTAGCAGCGAATTTCACTCGATGAAGTCAACTAATTAATAGAGCAACAGCTTGACTTGTTTCGTCTGAAGATTTGGCCTATTGGTTAAATGTCGGAGAGGTAATCAGTTCGAGTTCGATTCCTGTTCGAGGTGATTTTTTTTTTCACTCACCATTCATGATCGATGCATTTTACACTAAACTAAATTAATGTTATGGGAAGTACGAAACTCTTCCTCATAAAAATTAATTTAAGAAAATGCGTACTTTTGTAGAAAAGAGAAGTGCTTACTTTGCCCCTGGTGCTCGTTATTCCCTTATCTCCCCTAATGATAGACTAAAAAAAAATCCAAATTAGGTGTACCCCGATATTCCTTCATTTGCTTAAGTTATCTTTCTGAGATGAAATTCAAAAGTTTCTTGTCATTTGATTTCAAATAAAATAATCTGTCCGTGGAATTACAAATGAATTTCGAGCAAAAAAAACTTAATTTAAATAAAGGATGTGATTGAAATTTAACTTTCTAAATTGAAGATCATGAAAAATGTATGTACATTAGACCAGTTCACTTTTCGGTTTTTTTCGCAGATCAAAGCCGGAGGCATATGGGTTATTCCTCCTGCATTTCAAGTATTTCTGCCAAATTTGAGATCTATTGAACTTATCTCTGTTCTGCGCAATGAATTTTTGTGCAAAATGTCTTTTTTCTAGAATTTTTTTTTTAATAAGAGTACTAGCAAGCCACTGTTAATATAAAACAGTAATTTTATGATGCATGGTGGATGAGATTATAAGTATTTTTATGCTCTGTTTTAGGTAATCGTTCCAAACAAACCGAAAAAAAAATTAAAAAATCATACACTACCAACTTGCACAGAAATTTTACTTACAAATTGAAAAATTAAAATCCGAAAAAATATTTTACACAAAATCTTTTCTTGTCAGGATAGCCATGTTTATAATTATTTGATATTTAAATTGTTATTAACGGAAGAATTGAAGCTAAGTTATTCAAATATTTATGCCTCAGTTTTTTGAATCACAATTGTATTCCTATTCAAGTTTAGCGTGCTTTTGTTAACTCCTGGCCCAGTCCTGGGGTATTCGATTTAATAAAATATCTTTGCTTCTGCACAAGTTGGTGTGGAGAAAACTTGGATGAAAAATATTTAAGCTATTCGAATATCTTCCAAACATCTGTAAATAACTATCCAATATGTTTATTTATTCCTACATCAAAAGAAGCTAGCCCAGCTTTACAAAAGAAATATTTTTTTCTGATTTACTACAGATTTTTAACTTTCGTCTAGTAAGTCAAATTTCTCTACAAGTTGCTAATTAATGATTTTTCAATTTTTTTTGTTTGCTTTGAACGATTATGTAAAACAGATCCATAAATATGCTGATAATATCATAACCATCAAACATCATAATATTATCGTTTTATATTAGCAGTAGCATGCTAGAACTCTCATAACAAAATTTTCAAGAAAATGAACTTTTTTTTACAAAAAACTTATTAGGCAGAACAGAGATTTCAATAAATCTCAAATTTGGCAGAAATACATATGTTACATACAACTCTCTATATTATTTTGAATATTATAAATCTGACTGAAAAAACATTCTAATGGGTATGGGTTGTGTTTGATCTTTCAAATCTCTCAATTCGCACAAACTTAGTATCATTGAGGTTCTTACAAAAATGAAAAAAAAAATATAATGCAGGTTATCCAGTTCTCCTTCGTCCAGTTTTAAGTTTTTCAGATTTTAAAATTTAATAAAACTTTTGATAACTGGAAAAATACGCATTTTCTTTCTTCGGTCACGACCTACCTCTATTTCTCCATTCTTAAAGGTTCGACGTATGGATACCAAAGATTATCTTGAAATTTTCTAATCGTGATGTAGGTTCATATTTTAAGATAAAAATTGGGACTCATTTAGAATTTATATTTTACACAGACTGTACTTATCTAAGCCTGACTTCCTCTAGAATTTTTCTCAAGCAGGCATTTTAGTATTTTAATTTATTTTATTTATTTATTGTTAATGATCTTCGACAACTTAATATTATTCAGACTGATTTCCTAATCTATGCTTAAAACTGCCTTTACTTATATTATAATTGAAACAATTTACTGAATCATTAATCCAGCTGATATGTATATACCTATTGTAAATTATTTTTAATTATTTTCGGAGCGATTGGAAACATAACTTCATCCCATAATCCGTGAAAAACCAATAAATTATATTGGTCCTTCTATCTCTTTTCCTGTTTTCTAGTCGTTTCCATCGTTTTACGTCAATGATGTTTAAATATAATTAGATTTTTAAAAAGTTTTTCAAAATCATCTTGTATTCAATTGAAATTTATTTTTTCAAATGGTACCTATTTTGATTAAAAAAAGATCAAACATAGATTATGAAAAAACAAGATTTTTCAATCGAATATATTACAGTTCAAATTTTATACCTCCTCAAGTTAGTAAAAAACGCCGAAAACTTAATTTTTATTTATAATAATTATCATTTTCGTATTTCATTTTTCTTATTGAATGCAATTTATTTAAAATTTGTAAACCATGTTTGGTTTTTTGGTCGATGAAACATGAAAGTGATTAAGCTTATCATAAACAAACAACTTCACAGCATTTCATGTTTTGTTTTAAATATTGAAAGAACAAAGCATTTCAAAAGCGTTGAAATTTTGTTTTAAAGCTGTTACTTGTAATAATTTTTTTTTTAACTTTTTATAGATTAACTTAAAAATCATGATCGATTTAAAAAAGATTGTTTAAAATAATGAAAATAAGTGAATTTTGTATCGAAAATTCAAAATTAAAAAAAATATACCAAACTTATTATAAAACATTTTGAAAAATTTGAAATTTTTGAATTTCAATTTGAGAAATTTGAAATGCGATCAATTTAGTTGAAAATTTAAAAACAACTGAAAATCAAATAGTTATGATTTTTAGAAGAAAGTTTTTTCAACAAAAACTTCTTACTGTTTAAAAAATTTGTTTATTGAAATAAATTGATAACTAAAGGAAACAGATTTTTTTCCTATGTAAATTTGATAAATTTTGACGTCCTGAACTCGAATCCGTACACAGATGTTGTCTATCGTATCTAGTTTTAATGATATGGAGTTCATTCATTTAGAAATGAATCAGTATCGAGTTCAAGTAAGGTTGTCAGATTGCCTAGTATTATCCGGGTTTGCCAGGATATTTTATATAAAATTTGGGAAAAGTCATGTCCGACCCGGTTATTCTCATTCTCATTCTCAAATCAAACAAAAAAAAACACAAATTGTATTGTGAATTTTTTTATTATTTATGCGTCCAAAACGAAATTCTATGAGCAAGTTTTATAATAATAATCATGAAAGGTATTTTGAAAGCCTAAAATACGATTTTAATTCTGCTGTTGAATTTTGAAAATCAACTTTTTTTCAAGTTTTAAATCTTGATTTTTGTTGAGTAATTTTTGTCTTCAATTTTGAAATCAATGCCAGGATTTTGCCAGATTTTTAGATAAAATAGCTCAGATTTGTTCGGCCCGGATACGTGCTGAAAAAATTCTGGCAACTTTGAGCTAAATCAATCATTGAAAACTGATGAACTAACAAAGCAATATGAAAGTAAAAAACTGGTTTTGCATTCGTTTATTAAACTTCATTTAATTAAGGAAAAATATTTTGATGATGATGATGATGATGATGAATAATTAAAAAAAATAATTTTACAGTTTTTGAAAATTAGAAAAATATATGTAAGTTTAAAAAATTGTTTTTTTAAATTAAATCTTTTAGTGAAAGCCTGCAAAATGATTTTGTTTTTGCTTTAAAAAAAATGAAAAAAAAAAAAGAAAATCGGCTGAAACTTCTGAAAATATTCGTTGAAGTTCTCTTATTTAACAGAATGGGAAGAAGTAAACAAATAAAAACATTTTTTTGCAAAAGTCAAAATTATTTGCGGTCTTAGGAAAAGTCGATAATTAAATGAAGACCTTAATTCAACTTGTTTATGTAATGTTTTGTCAAAAAAGTTCAAAATTTTCATAACTGATTTTAAAATATATTTCAAATTTATTTTGAAAAATAAAAGCTTATAGAAAAAAACCAATGGCATATTGGATTCAGGGCACTCAATTTAATGAAAATTAGCTCAAGAGTTTTTTGCACCTCGGAAAAATATGAATATTTTGGCAACCCCTTTTAAGTTGAGCCTTTAAAATAGCAAAAAGCACAAAACAAAATTGAAATTTAAATTTGTTTCTTGAAGAATATTTAAAATTAGCAAAAAAAAATGTTAAAACGTTTTTTAATATTCAAAGTTGATAATTGAATTGAGATTTACTCTATTTTGGGCTAATTCTGTTGACTTTCGTAAGTATTCAACGTCTTTCACATGGCTACCAATTTTTTTACATGTAAAATAACTATTAGAAGTTGTAGTACTTGTAACAATGTTGTAACACTTATTTTTTAACCTTTTGAGATCAAGTTACTTCCCATCACTACGGTAAATTCCTTTCCATAAGTGAAAATTTTACTTGAAAAAAATCTCCAAGGGGGGTCGGGGTTAAACCCCTAAAACTCCCCTCCGTTCGCACGGCCTTGCAACTCATTAATTTTATATTTTCAATTTTTATTGTTTAAATTTATATTTATTTTTTGCGTTTCTTTTTGCTGGCAGTTTAGACCTTTTCACAATATTTAAAACAAGAGTTTTATTGAACGACAAAGCAATCGAAACAAAAATGCATTTATTTTTTATTTTTCCTATCAAAAGGTTTAACTTTCTTCTTTTGGTGCATGGTAAGTAAACTTAATCGCGGATTTTTGAAAATTGACCTGAAGCATTCAGAAATATGATTTAAGCGTTTTGTACAATTGAAAGTACATAAGTTTGATGCATATGTTTGATTTCCATTTCGGTGCTGAGTGTTAAATGTTTATTTTAAGTTGTCTCGTTTATTCGGTCTGTAAAGCCTTAAACAGCCAAGACGGTGTATGTCTTAAAAAATATTCTCTTTTCTTCAACGAAAAAACAACGAAATCTAGCTGGGAAAACAAAAATAGAACTGGTTCAGCTTATCAACACGGTTTGCCAGCGCTTATATATTGCGAACTATATTTCATCTGGCTGGATCTCAAACTTATCCTGAAAATTCGCCACAAATCCCCAAATCACCTCCCATCTTCAAATCCCGGGAGCTGAAATTGTCCCTGAAGCAGCAGCAGCGGACTCACCAAAAACCGGGCAAACAAATTATCGCAAACGAAACGAAACGAAACGGTAGTTTCGTACACCCAAACATACATACAAGAATCCTTTTGACTTTTTCCTCTTCTTGACCCGCCTCACGATACAAAATCTTTACTATTTGACAAAATCCTCACGCCAACCAACTACCTAACTGGCGAGGTGGGTGAGCTCCATAGGGACCTGAATGAGCTGCCAGGAACTTTCGTCCAACCAAAATTCGTCTACTTCCCTCCCATAGCGAAAAAGGGGAATCTATTTGCACATTGAATCAAATCATCCAACCCTTGAAGATTTGCCATGGAGGGAACGAGGAAATCGATGGGGGAAAGCCAGAGCGGAGGTTCGTGGAATCGTTACTCCAATAGTTGCTTCTGTGTTCCAATGGCAACAAGCGCTGAACATCAGACTCCCTGCCTGAATCATCCCCTCTTACCCGGGTGCGATTTCGCCAGTTGCTGCTGCAGTCATCAGATTGTACGCAAAGGACCTCTCCCCCCAATATTTCTTCCACCCACTCGAAGCCGACCAAAAAACTGACGGACGCCAGGAAAAACCACCGGAGCCAGACACAGCAGCAGCAGACTTGGTTAGCTTGGCTGGCTTGGCTGCTGCCTCGATTTTCGGGAGAGGTTAACGTACCCCTAAAAAATTGAAATGTTGCCCGAAAATGCAGAGCCACGTAAAACTTCAACCAGCTTGCTCCAGACGCCAGAGTGAATCGAGCGAACCGTGGGGGGATGACGATCAAGATGCCGCCGCCAACACTAAGAGTACGACGACGAAACAACACCGATGCCAAAGACGTGGAAGCTTTTCCAGAAAATGTTCCTTGCAATAATAAAATGCTGCTCCATCCCACCCGAAACACGGAGAAAGGGAAAACGGGGAGTCTTCGTGGGAAAAATGTTTCTTCCATTATGTGTCCTCACCACCAGTCTTGCATTTTTCCCGCCTCTTCAGTAAGGAATCTATACAACAGTTTTCACCATGGTGATTTCCGTTTGGCTTGAGAAAAAGAAAGTGGGTGGATGGTGAAGGATGAACTTTCTCCTTTCGGGAAATGCTGCATTGTGAGGTGGTTCGAAAGCTGTGTTGGCGATGGTAAGGGGGGATGATTCTGTCGGGTTGTCAGTCAAAGTCGAATTTAAATTGAAGAAAATCATAGACAATATTCCGATGATTGAAATGAAATTGCATACCTTCAGCGGGAACATGATGATTTGGCCGTCAAATTTAATGATAAATTAATTATAAATGATCGTAGATACATAAAAAATATTTTATTTCGGAAACAAGAAGTAAGTTTTCCACGTTGCTTGAAAATATTTATCCTAGTCGATGTTATCTCGAACTATTTTCTGAAGCCACTCAACCGATCAAGGCGAAATTTTGTGGGTACCCGTTTTGAAGATAGGGAATAGTTTTCATAATACTTTCAAATCCTTTCAAATTGAAGGGGAGGGGTGCTCCCATACAAAGTTAATAAAAATATTACACAATTTGATCAATATCCGAAAACTACTGAACCGATCAACATGAAATTTGGTGTGTAGCCATTTTTAAGACCGGGAATGGTTTCTATAGTACCCCTCGGAATCCAAAAGGGGGGGGAGGGGGTTCCATACAAAATTAACAAAAATATGATAAAATTCAATTTTCGGTGGATTTTTTTAAATTGATTTACTCAAGTGTTCCAACATAATTTACGATGATTTATTGAATTGACAAATATTGTTTTACAAAATAAGATGAAGGATGCTTCCTATTTTGAAGAATGAAGATTCTCATATTCAATGAATATATCATACATGTTATTAAGTAAAAACGAATGTCACAAGGATGGTAAATTGTACTTAATAAAAAAACATGTTATTAAAAATATCAATTTCTTAGAGTTTTCACAGAGTTTGGCACACTTTTTGATTATGTGCAAATCAGCTTGTATTTATAAAATCCTCTTGCTTGAAAAAGGGGCGATCTTATACTTAAATTTTAAAGGATATATTGTTTTGAGAACCCTCATATTGTGGCTTCTTTAACCTTCAAACCTTCAAGTTAGGTTTGGACTCAAGACAATCTAGAAGCTTGGATGCCATGAACAAAATCGCTCTTGAATAATGTTGAAATTTTATTCAAATTGAATTTAATTGAAAAAAATTAAACAAACTTAGTTTTTGCCAAAAAAGGGTTAGCAAAGCACACCGGGTCAGCTAATAAACCAATATAAAACGGTTTTGAAAAATTGTTCAGAAAAAGAACGATAAAAAGTTACAGCATTTGATATTTTATAGTATGTTAACATTAAAAGTCTTCTTGGAAATTCCAAGATAATTTAAACCGTTGAAGATATGAAAAAAATTTCTTAAGCCATTCCAAACAAGGGGAAAAAGTACTAAGATTTTTATCGATCGTAAATTGAAAATCATTAATCGTTTCAAAAAATCAGAAATTTATATTTCTACTGGAAATACCAAAATCGCTCTTTTTGGGATAGTTCAAAAAAGGTCATGAATTGTCTTAAAAAGTAAAAGAACAGAGACAATTTTTTGAATAAAGACAATCCCAACTCCAAATGAGGTGTTAAAAGACAAAATGCAAATTTATTCGGTATTAAAAATCAAGTATTCAAAATAGAGCTCAGCTTTCATTTCAATTTTTTTTAATCATTATATTTATGACATTTTTTGGATGGTTTGGCAAAGTAAATCAGGTCAGCTAGTTTTAAATAAAAACCGAATGATTGGTAATTCCAGAGTGTCGAACTGTCGAATTAAATAGCATCATAAAACTTCCATTGAAAAAAAAATCAGTAAATTTTTATAAGAAAAGACAATCATTTAATACTTACTTGAAATGACAAACTTTAAAAAAAAAACACCTGATGAAACACGCGAAGTTCTACACGGTTTTTTGTAAATCGTTTAAGAAAATTATACAACTTCTGCAAATGTTAAAGTAATATTAATGAAAAAATTATTGAGTCGAACATAAAAATAAGCAGACAATGCTGTTATCTCAACATATTGTAATTTTTTTTCTTGAGTTATTGAACTTCGTTTGAAAAATTTAACAAAATATTATTTGAAGATCTTTTTTATCACTTTAAAATGTTTTCCACATGGATAGATTATAATAAAAATATTTATTCCAACATGTCAATCATTAGAGTATAACTAGCTGACCCGGTAAACTTTGTTTTGCCCGTTCCTTAATAAATCGTTAGAAAATGTTTACAATTCTTTAACTACTCCGTGCTCGTGAATCAGTTTTCGTGAAAATCGTCTTCAAGTTGTTCCAGTTTTGTCTCGTTTCTTGTTGATTTTGTATAGGAGCCCCCCATCCATAAAAAGTGAGATTCTTGAAACTATTATACAAACCATCTCTGGCCCGAAAAACCCTCGGATACCAAATTTCACTTAATTCCGATTGTCCATTCATACGTGATGGTGTTACAAAGAAAACGCCTCCATTTTTATATATAAGATATGAAATTAAAAACGTCATATTTTTAAAGCAATCCCTAGTAAACTCTAATTTAAAAAAAAAAAAAAAAAAAAGGTTTTCCAAAATGTATGTTATGGGTTTAATTGATCTCTAGAGTTCAAAAAGATATATAATTCTTCTGAATGGATCGGAACAGTGATCATTGGTTATAAGGAAACTACTTATATTTGTTCAATATCTAATGTTTATTCAATAATCATCTGTTAAAAAGGACTCTAAATACTGTATTTATATAAAAACTAGAAAGTTGCACCTAAAAGTATGCAATTACTATAGGATAGAAGACAAACTCTTAGAATTCTGTTTGTCTGATACTTACGAACTGTGAAATATGAACTAATGAGGTAAAAAATTGTCAACGAACCTTTTTTCTTTGGATTTTGCTAGATTTTTGCCTAGGGTCAGGGCACCCTGAACAAGGTTGCCGGAAAAAGTTCTGTGTTTTTGCAAAAAAAAATCTGACTTTCTGTGATTTTACCCAAAAAAATTCTGTTATGGTTTTCTGCGATAGAAATGGCATAAATTTCTTGAAAAAGTCATGAAAATTGAGTTTTTTTTACCAATCTTATTATGTTTATTCAAAACAAAGTACGAGAACCAAAATTTATGTTGACATACAAATTTTAATTTGGGTGACACGTACAAAATTTAAAAAATCTGTGAAATTTGTGAACATTTCCAAAATTCTGTGTTCTGTGACACAGATTCTGTGGTGAAAATTTGCTCAAAATTCTGTAATTTTTTTATTTTTCAGTGTTTTCGGCAACCTTGACCCTGAACTGAGAATCAAGTCTTCTTTAGAAATGTCTCCTTTAACATAAAAAATATCACTTTTTTGTCTCGCGAAAATGCTTCTAGTTCATCTATGAATTCATGTATTGTTTTAATTTTTGAAACATATAAACTTGAAATTAAACGCTGTCAAAAAACTGCAAAAGACGGCGAGTTGCTAAATTTTTCCAAAAAGATAAGATGAAAATAAAAAAAAAGTAGATCATGAGTTCCCATTCTTCCCTATCGATTTGGATTTTCTATCGCTATCTATAGCCTGTGGTGGCTAGAGATTTAGAAAATTATTTCAAAACTCAACAAATACTGTTTTTTTTTAATTTTATTTCAAATTCTGATTAAATTTTAAAAAGATCTTATTCAAAACAGCGAGATTCATAGAATTGTTTTTCCTTGGAGTTTCAAAACACATGCTCTGGTTTACTATAATAATGTTGGTATACATCATACCTGTTTTCTGCTTCTGAATTTTAGGCAATTTTTATTTCTCAATCCAACAAATCAATGGATAAAATTTATGGTTAACTTCACTAGCTTACAAAGTTTTAAAAAAATCGTGAGCATCATTAGTCGACGAAAACCAGATCAATGGACAAGAATAGTGAATATGTAGGTGACTGAACTATGAGGTTGAAATTTGTTTGCTGCTTCCCAAACATGGATGAATGGAATGAAGTTTCCCAGCTAAGTACAATTAATAATTTTCTACAACATACTCGTATCTGTATTCACTAAGTCGTTAAAATTATTCTTTTTGAAAACGATGAGTAACTATTAATATAAGATAAATGAGATTCCATAAGAAAAACCAATCATTTTATCTAAAAACTATAACTCTATGGATTTCAAAATTGTTGACCAAAAAATCTGGGCAAAACTCGGGCTTATTTAATCATCAAAAAACAAGAGAAAAAATTGAGAAAAAATATTTTTTTTTCATCTAAACTTATCGGATAGATATTTAAGGCTTCCGAAAATTTTTCATGATTACTTTTATAAAACTTGCTTAAAAAAGTTCGTTTTAGACCTCATAAAATTAGTTTTTTTTTATTGGCTTTGGTAAATAAAGTGAAAAAAATGTGGGCAAAATCCGAGTTTGTTTCAGTGAAATCCGGGCAGCCGGACCGGAGTTTTGTATTAAAAATCCAAGCAAACCCGGATAAAACCGGGCAATCTTATCAAGGTTCAATGACCATAATTTGTACATTCTAAAATGTTGATTTTTTTTGTTAAAAAACCCCATTCCCACTAGAGTTCCCCTAAATGGCCTGACTTTTGAAAAAGTTATGCGCTGGCCTAGACCTATTTAGTACGAGGTCCCATGCCAAATTTCGGCCAGATCATTTCATGAAAAAATGACCGATTTCAATCATTTTTCTTGCAATAGATTGCAAAATCTCTTGATTTTTTCAAATTTTTGGTTGCGAATTATATTCACATGAATGTTTGGAGAAATTGTTGTGGAGATTTGGATTACTGATCTCCTGTTCCTGTTTAATTCATAACATTCAGGGAAAATTAATCAACTAAAACCTCATTTCTTTTTCGCCTAAAAATCACAGAAGCATAATTTTATGATTATAAACAACTATTGTGTTACGGAAAACTTTTTCACAAAGAACATTTTTATGGCATTCTGTTTTCAAATTGCATAACCACAGGGGCTAAAGAACCATACTTTTAGTACTTTTTAGTGGTAGTTTTTACACACTTCATAGCTATATCATAGCTAAATTGTTTTAGATTTTTGTTAAAATTGTGCCGCAAAGATTTACAATATTTCAACTTTTTTTGTTTGTATCACCTTTTTCCACACAAAATTTAAAAAAAAACCATGTTAGGTAGGTAGCCGAAATGAAACATAAACCTCGTCTAAAAGCGGGGTTGCTAAACAACGAAAACGATTCGAAAAATATGTTAATATTAACTTTTCATATACGTTGAAATCAGGGGCGGTCCTAGAGTCGGCTCTTGGGGGGGGTGATTTTCCAATTTTCAAAAATCAGTCAATATAAAGGAACGTTAATGTCTGGTGAAAAAAACAATCATTTGAGTGAGCGAAAGGAAAAGGGAGGGGTTGCGGGGGGAGGGGGTGGTGATGGAGGTTATCCCTTTAAAAAACAACCAGCCAAATAATAACCCCTGCGAAAAAATGTTGATATTTTTTTTGTAGGTATATCTGGCATTTAAAAATTGTCTCTTTAAAAAATGTCTCGTTATTAATGTAATTTTTTCAATGAAAATAATACACACGTGGTTGAGAGATGAACAAGTAGAAAAAAAAAATCAAGTTATTTCAATTTTTTTCCTGATCTTCTAAATATTAGCGCTCTGGAATTTTATAATTTATCGAAAGTATTTTACTTTTTACCGATAAACCCGATAAACAAATTAACAAACATAACTAACGGGCATTGAATTCTTCATTGGGGTATTTTACTGAATCGTGATTAGTATTATAATTTTCAAATTTGGAAACACACTATATCAAATCAACACTTTAAATATAAATTGAATTGAAAAAAACGATTATCAAAATCACTTTCTAAATTCTGGAACCGAAGAAAAGTGATCAATCTTTGTTCACCTTCACATAATTACCAATTTTTTAAATTATTTTGAATTATAAAGAAAATTATGAAATGAAGGATTACTCCAAATGGTAAGACTCTTCTTTAGTGAACAGTCTCAATCATTTGCAATTGAAAAAGCCAAGCATTCAGATTAAGAATATGAAACCTTAAGCTAAATTTTAAATTAAAATTTCAATATTATTGTGTAGATGAGCTGAAAGCAGAATGCCTTGTTTCTGAAAAAAATAGTGGAATGATAAGGGGATAGTTTTAATTCACAAGGTAAAAAATTAAAACCGTGGCAAACTGATTTTGGAAGCTTTTTGCGTCTCAAACGCTATTCTTATTTTCTGGCATTGAGTAATTTTAAAACTTAGCATTTCAGAGTGAAATCGATCAATGATAATTGATGAAGTAACTAACCTGAACAACAAAAACTATGTTAAATCTTTTCATTCCTTTATTCGTTCAACGATGCAGATCAGAGGGAAGAATGCTAAAAAGTAACAAATTTCCGGAAAAAAAACAATACAGATTTCGTCTAGATAATCTTCGTATTTTACAAAATATGGAAAGTTACTAACTTCTATAATTTTTTCTCATGGTAAATTACTCACAGTCTTTATGAAAATTGATCATTAACTTAATATCTTTTTTTCTAATTTTTTTGATATTTCACACTTTTGCTAAAAAGTGCACAAATTTCTCCAATGAGTCTTGTATTTTCAAAATTTATATCGGAAAAAAGAACTGATAAAATAATACAAATTTTCATTTAGAGCTCCTTAATAAGTTGAAATCAGTTTTCAAATTCTTTGCACTTCGGAAAATGTGAATTTTGTTTTCTGGTGTTATAGTTTTGAATGCAGATTTTGTGTTCTAGAGATGAATTTGAATCTCTTTCTCCAACACCAATTCCTGAAACAGCTGATATAAATACTTTTTTGTTCCTTTTTGGCATCAAAAACTCATAGGAAACGCAAAAGCCATAAAACGTAATCTCTTTCTTCAATTTATTGTTGTTGAAATCTCTTGAGAGGAAAAAAAAAATCAAACTCTTACTATGAATATTTTATATTTGATTTCTGTTTGGCAGTACTTGTATTTTTTTTTACAGTCATTTATAATATGAATGTTTGATGTGATACATTTCCAACAGAATTAAATAAAATCAGATCTAAATTTTAAATTTTTGTTTTTGAATTTCATAATATAGGTTATTAATTTTAAGTTTTTAATTCATATTTGAACGGTGGATTACTTGAAGGTGGAAAATTCTCGCGAAAGAGAATCTTTACTGTGATTCACAACCAGATTTTTAATTTTGCAATTGAAGGCAATAAATCTATGATGAAAGAAGAAAAAAAATTCAAGTATTTCAGTGTTATAACCATTTTCACCCCCCTGTATGACTTTTCCAAATTTTTCATTTCATTAAAATTCAAAACAAAATCAAGAATCCAGAAGCTCTGAATTTGAAGCAAATACTAAAATTTGTGGCGATTTGTTTGTGTTAATTGAGGCATATGAGGGAAATTAGTGACAATTTAAAAAAAAGTTGTCCCTACATTTTATTAATGGCAAATTCCAAATCAACACTCAACAACAAAACACTTTTGTTGAGTAACTTATCAACAAAAGTTATTTGGTATAATTGAGTCCAGGGAATCCTATGTTACAGCTGCTTGAGTTTGGTGGACCGACTTTTTTAAATATAGAGCCTTTTAAGTGTTAAATTAACTTTTTTGTTGAATAAACACCCCCACGGAGTGGAAAATTTTTAAAATTAGTAACATATCTACTAAGAAAAGTTCCAACTTTTTATAGAAATTCGAGCTTTTGCGGGTATTTTGTAACGGAATTTTGTCGCTTGGGGGGGGTGATCACCCCGATCACCCCCCCCATAGGACCGCGCCTGGTTGAAATATGTCATTTCTTCATTTCAACAAAAAATATACAAAATTTTAGCTATAAAACAGGTTGAAGTGTTCAAAAACTACAACGAAAAAAGTACTGAAAGTCAAGATCTTTAGCCCCTGTAGTTATGCAATTTGGGAAAAAAAATCCCAAAAAATTTTTTCACCGAAATTTTTTTTTCTGTTGAACAAAAGTTGTTTATAATCAGAAATTTCTGTTAGTCTGTTATATTTTTCAGCGAAAAAAAAAGTCCTTGTTGATTAATTAATTGACAAGTAATTCCTGAAAGATATGAAGAAAACAGGAAAAGGAGATCGGTTATCCAAATCTACCCCACAGTTTCTCCAAACCATCATGTGAATATGTTTCGCAACCAAGTATTTGAAAAAAATCAGAGATGAATACCATCCTTGAAAATGTTATCCCATTTTTACGGCTTAAAAACATTTTCATTTTAACTCTAATCGAAATTTAGTCTTGGAATGAAATATTTTTCATAGTTTAAACTTTAAGAAAAATTGTATTCAATAGAAATCGGCTCAAAGGGATCAAAGTTATCTATCAAATACTGGTTCTTCATGTTCCTCTCAAATATAATGTCTCAAAATCCCATACAAACTTCAGGCTCGTTGAACGACCCCTTCCCGTGGTTCGATCTGGTCCGGATTTCATGCGGATTTATTTTATTTTTTTTAGCAAAAACAAAAACAAAAATTTGGCTGTAATTTTTTTTTATTTATTTCTCCAAACCGGAATATTTTAAGCAAGTTTCATGAAAATAATCATGAAAGGTTTTTTGGAAGTCTTAAATGCGGTTCTTAATTTGTGATGAATTTTGATGAAAAATTTGTTTTCAAGTTTTTTTTATTTTTGTTCAGTTATTTCTGGGTTTTGACAAAATTTGTCTGGATACTGTCCGGATTTTTGGTCCTCAATTTTGAAATCAAAAGACCGAATTTTGCCAGGTTTTTATATAAAATCGCCTGGATTTGTCCGGTCTGGAAACGTGCTGAAAAAATTTTGCCATCCCTATTCTAGGTCCAATGAAAGGTACCAAAAGGTTTAAAGTTGAAGTTGTTTTAAGTCAAAAACTTAAAATGCTCTTATCATTAGTTAAAAAATATCTAAATTAAGGACCAAAACAAAGCCAATTTGATAATCCATTTTCGAATCGGGTCCAATATTTCTTGAACTCTTTCTATCTGACTGAACCGCTTTAAATAGTCAGTCGATGATAAAAATTTATTATTTTTTTATTTTAGTCAAAAATGTTCAAAGTGAGCAAATTTTCAGGCGATATGCAACCCTATTCCATTGGCAAACTCCAACGAGAGGTGCTTTGAAGAAATACTACGCTATCCTTGCTTTAGCTCAACAAACGATTCAAGCTTCCTTCCCGAGTGCCAAGAATAGTGCTAGGAAACTTAGCTCCAACCTAAGGTACCTCTAAACAGGCCAAGGAAAGGGGGGATGATTTTCTGCTCACACCTCCAAAATACAAGTCCAAACAGCTACCCTGCTTAGTTTGCAACATAACATCTCTACCAAGTCAGTTGTTTGTTAGTTTGAATTTCGGGACTCAGGACTGCAGAAAACAACCGAAGAGATCGGAAACTTTCCCACGTCGCTTCGCTCGAGCCAAGACACACAAACTAACTAACATCACAGGAGGAAACAGCAAAAGCAGAACAAGTAAAACCAAGAAATCTAATGGAGATTTTCACTCTCGCTTGAACCGAAAGGGAAATTTACACGTAACCTTCTCAACAGCGACGATGACGATGGTTAGGAAAAACAAGCATCGAAACCGACCTCCCATTTTCCGTTTTCTTTTTTCGACATTGGTAGTGCTATTTTCCTAGCCATTTTCCAGCCAGCCAGCCAGCCAACAACAACAGGGAAGGCTTAAGTAAAACAAATAAACACAAATTGTAGGATCATGGAGCGCTGCAGGAATCCTTCTCCGGTCCGAAGGAGCTTCTTCGGTTTTCCTTTTTCTTGAAAGCGGGTAGAGAGAAGAAAAAAAGTTAAAAACAAACTAGGAACACATACATTCTGCTGATATACAAAATACCCCCGAAGAAAAGCGTGGCGAAAAGCTGCTGCATGCAAACACGAAATGGTTGGCATGTTTTCCCAATAAATTCAAGCCAAACGCTATTACAAGCCATTTTACTATGTCTGCATTTTTAATGCTTTCCTCTCCATACTTTTCTGGCTCAGCAAGGAAAGAAAACTCCATCTTTTCTACTTATTCGGAGCATGAATTCAGGATTCGGTTTTCCTTGGGATGGAAATTTTTCAACTGAAGAAGGAATCTTGAGAAGGGAGGAGCTATTTCGCCACAAATTTGGAAATTGAACTGCCGCGCCTCAGCTTGACAAACGGGGTCCAGAATTGGGGATGAGCCCCCCGAACGCCCAATCGACGAAACAGAGCGTAATGCAGTTTGCATCTCATTAGCAGTATTTCAGATCCAGAATGTTTTCGTCTGGAAGACTACGGTTTGGGGTCATAAGTGGTAAATTTCAAGCGATAATGGTGCGAAAATTGTCAAAATTTTACAAATTGTCAACATTTTACAAATTATGAAAATTTGCAAAATTGACAAAATTGACAAAATTAACAAAATTGACAAATTGTCAAAATTGTCAAAATTGTCAAAATTGCCAAAATTGTCAAAATTGTCAAAATTGTCAAAATTGTCAAAATTGTCAAAATTGTCAAAATTGTCAAAATTGTCAAAATTGTCAAAATTGTCAAAATTGTCAAAATTGTCAAAATTGTCAAAATTGTCAAAATTGTCAAAATTGTCAAAATTGTCAAAATTGTCAAAATTGTCAAAATTGTCAAAATTGTCAAAATTGTCAAAATTGTCAAAATTGTCAAAATTGTCAAAATTGTCAAAATTGTCAAAATTGTCAAAATTGTCAAAATTGTCAAAATTGTCAAAATTGTCAAAATTGTCAAAATTGTCAAAATTGTCAAAATTGTCAAAATTGTCAAAATTGTCAAAATTGTCAAAATTGTCAAAATTGTCAAAATTGTCAAAATTGTCAAAATTGTCAAAATTGTCAAAATTGTCAAAATTGTCAAAATTGTCAAAATTGTCAAAATTGTCAATATTGTCAAAATTGTCAAAATTGTCAAAATTGTCAAAATTGTCAAAATTGACAAAATTGACAAAATTGTCGAAATTGTCAAAATTGTCAAAATTGTCAAAATTGTCAAAATTGTCAAAATTGTCAAAATTGTCAAAATTGACAGAATTGGCAAAATTTGACAAAATTGACAAAATTGACAAAATTGACAAAATTGACAAAATTGACAAAATTGACAAAATTGACAAAATTGACAAAATTGACAAAATTGACAAAATTGACAAAATTGACAAATTTGACAAAATTGACAAAATTGACAAAATTGACAAAATTGACAAAATTGACAAAATTGACAAAATTGACAAAATTGACAAAATTGACAAAATTGACAAAATTGACAAAATTGACAAAATTGACAAAATTGTCAAAATTGACAAAATTGACAAAATTGACAAAATTGACAAAATTGACAAAATTGACAAAATTGACAAAATTGACAAAATTGACAAAATTGACAAAATTGACAAAATTGACAAAATTGACAAAATTGACAAAATTGACAAAATTGACAAAATTGACAAAATTGACAAAATTGACAAAATTGACAAAATTGACAAAATTGACAAAATTGACAAAATGTACAAAATTGACAAAATTGACAAAATTGACAAAATTGACAAAATTGACAAAATTGACAAAATTGACAAAATTGACAAAATTGACAAAATTGACAAAATTGACAAAATTGACAAAATTGACAAAATTGACAAAATTGACAAAATTGACAAAATTGACAAAATTGACAAAATTGACAAAATTGACAAAATTGACAAAATTGACAAAATTGACAAAATTGACAAAATTGACAAAATTGACAAAATTGACAAAATTGACAAAATTGACAAAATTGACAAAATTGACAAAATTGACAAAATTGACAAAATTGACAAAATTGACAAAATTGACAAAATTGACAAAATTGACAAAATTGACAAAATTGACAAAATTGACAAAATTGACAAAATTGACAAAATTGACAAAATTGACAAAATTGACAAAATTGACAAAATTGACAAAATTGACAAAATTGACAAAATTCACAAAATTCGCAAAATTCACAAAATTCACAAAATTCACAAAATTCACAAAATTCACAAAATTCACAAAA
This sequence comes from Uranotaenia lowii, assembly GCF_029784155.1. NCBI lineage: Eukaryota > Metazoa > Arthropoda > Insecta > Diptera > Culicidae > Uranotaenia > Uranotaenia lowii. Next base: position 23,967,443 of record NC_073693.1, read on the forward strand.
TTGACAAAATTGACAAAATTGACAAAATTGACAAAATTGACAAAATTGACAAAATTGACAAAATTGACAAAATTGACAAAATTGACAAAATTGACAAAATTGACAAAATTGACAAAATTGACAAAATTGACAAAATTGACAAAATTGACAAAATTGACAAAATTGACAATGTTGATTGAAAACGTCGAATAGCCTTAAGAACTTCCAAGAAATGTTTTAAGACCTTCAAGCTAAATGCTAGGATTAAAATAAAACATTCCATGTGACATCATCGGAGAGAATAAAAAGTTGTGTCATGTCTACAAAAGTTCATATGCCTACAAACATCCGTCTTCCGATTTCCGTTGGAAAACTTTCCTCCTTCGGCTAGATGTCCGTTTGGCTGATGGCAAGTTTTCCCGAACTTTTTTTTTCTTTTAAAAAAGTTATCCAACCTTTTACTTGCGCGTCATTTCGTCCCGGATGTTCAGCACGTGGCACAATTTTTTGTTTAATTTTCCTTTCAAAGATGAATGGTGAACCAAGGGAGATGATGGGGGAGTCGATTCTGGAAACGAGATTTCCGTTTGCCGTTGTCGACATGTTTTCTTTCCCGTTTTGTCGTCTATCGAATGACTTGGCCTGCTCTAGGGGTTGAATTGATGGTTGCTCGCATGCGATTATAATATGGCAGTAATAATAATGATATTTTCGCTCCACAGACCTCGCCATTGTTGGTGGCTCAATTTTTTGCTGTTATTTTTCGTTGGAATTTGAATATAAGCAAAATAAAAGTGCGTTGTTTGTCCCCAAGAAGACGAAGATGATGCTGGGTGATGCTGGCTGCAAGGATGCGTCTTGTCGTTATGATGTTAATGTTGTCTTTTCCAAACCAATGGCACAAAACGAGAGGGAAAACAAACACCGGATGGAGCAGGAAATTTGCAACAAGTCAAGTTGTTGCTGCCTTCTTCACATTCTTCTGAAAGCGGATGTTCGATGTCTGACGGAATTCCGACCCGATATTGCCAGGGGTCAAAGGACAATTTGCTATATAATTTTATCGGAAAAAAGATTCGGTCTATAAATAATTATTTGATTGCATTTTCAACGAAACTGAAAAATTATGGCTCATAGATTGTGTAATCAAACTTTTTGATACTATTTTTAAACTGTGTCTCTTTATTTTGCATATAAAATTTCAATCGAATATTAAATGATACTCTCGTAATTCCAAGACAGGAAACATTTCAACTCTTGTACAAAAACTTTTCGAGTCTTTCTCAGCAAACTCTACCTCTCAAAAACATCTCGAAGACGACCCAATTATTCAGACAACTTTGGTTGAGCATCTTCCAAAAATTTCTTCGAAAACCAATGTAATTACTCAACCTATAAAGTTGAAACTTTCAAAACCATCGTCAGACCTCCCCGGAATGTCGAAAGATCAAACATTCCTTCCGGAAATGAGTGGAAATATCCGCACATCTCAACACTCATGAATTCAAACTAATTTCGTTCGACACAGATAAAACCGAAACTTTTCTCCACTTTCTGCAATCAAATCAGATTCGTCAATATTTGTCGGGGAAAGAGGAAGCGCCAGACACAAAAGTGATCCTTTTGTTTAACTTTTGTGCCATTTTCTAGATTGGGAAAGCAAAAAAATAAAAACTGAAAAATCTCTTTGGGTCCGAGAAAAGAAATTCAATTTCGAAAGTAACCGGAAAACTGGAAGGATTAAATAAAAGGAAACGAGAAAAAAATCATTCCGTTAGGAAGACTATCAATTTCCTCAGCGATTAACTTTGAGGAGAAAAAGTTTCCTCTTTTATTTTTATAATCTTTCTCTCGATTGCAATCTCCATGAATGGAATGTGGAAAGTGGAACGGATTAAATAAATTATGTACTTAGTGTCTGACTCTTTTTTTTATGCTACCTTCAACGAAAAAGACGTAAAGCGAGAATACAAGTCAAACAATACATTTTTGTAACGAAAAGCATTCTCCTTAACAGCTTGAAGAACTAAAATTTCCGTTCCATGAATTTTTGATTCCAGAAATGAATTTAAGTTCTGACTTCCGTTCCAATTCCAACAATGGACAATTAAGACCCATTTGATAAACTTGTCAATTTTGACAATTTTGAAAATTTTACAATTTTGACAATTTTGACGATTTTGACAATTTTGTCAATTTTGAAAATTTTGTCAATTTTGTAAATTTTGTCAATTTTGTTAATTTTGTCAATTTTGTCAATTTTGTCAATTTTGTCAATTTTGTCAATTTTGTCAATTTTGTCAATTTTGTCAATTTTGTCAATTTTGTCAATTTTGTCAATTTTGTCAATTTTGTCAATTTTGTCAATTTTGTCAATTTTGTCAATTTTGTCAATTTTGTCAATTTTGTCAATTTTGTCAATTTTGTCAATTTTGTCAATTTTGTCGATTTTGTCAATTTTGTCAATTTTGTCAATTTTGTCAATTTTGTCAATTTTGTTAATTTAGTCAATTTTGTCAATTTTGTCAATTTTGTCAATTTTGTCAATTATGTCAATTTTGTAAATTTTGTCAATTTTGTCAATTTTGTCAATTTTGTCAATTTTGTCAATTTTGTCAATTTTGTCAAATTTGTCAAATTTGTCAAATTTGTCAATTTTGTCAATTTTGTCAATTTTGTCAATTTTGTCAATTTTGTCAATTTTGTCAATTGTGTAAATTTTGTCAATTTTGTCAATTTTATCAATTTTGTCAATTTTGTCAATTTTGTCAATTTTGTCAATTTTGTCAATTTTGTCAATTTTGTCAATTTTGTCAATTTTGTCAATTTTGTCAGTTTTGTCAATTTTGTCAATTTTGTCAATTTTGTCAATTTTGTCAATTTTGTCAATTTTGTCAATTTTGTCAATTTTGTCAATTTTGTCAATTTTGTCAATTTTGTCAATTTTGTCAATTTTGTCAATTTTGTCAATTTTGTCAATTTTGTCAATTTTGTCAATTTTGTCAATTTTGTCAATTTTGTCAATTTTGTCAATTTTGTCAATTTTGTCAATTTTGTCAATTTTGTCAATTTTGTCAATTTTGTCAATTTTGTCAATTTTGTCAATTTTGTAAATTTTGTCAATTTTGTCAATTTTGTCAATTTTGTCAGTTTTGTCAATTTTGTCAATTTTGTTAATTTTGTCAATTTTGTTAATTTTGTCAATTTTGTCAATTTTGTCAATTTTGTCAATTTTGTCAATTTTGACAATTTTGTCAATTTTGTAAATTTTGTCAATTTTGTCAATTTTGTCAATTTTGTCAATTTTGTCAATTTTGTCAATTTTGTCAATTTTGTTAATTTTGTCAATTTTGTTAATTTTGTCAATTTTGTCAATTTTGTCAATTTTGTCAATTTTGTCAATTTTGTCAATTTTGTCAATTTTGACAATTTTGTCAATTTTGTCAATTTTGACAATTTTGTCAATTTTGTCAATTTTGTCAATTTTGTCAATTTTGTCAATTTTGTCAATTTTGTCAATTTTGTCAATTTTGTCAATTTTGTCAATTTTGTCAATTTTGTCAATTTTGTCAATTTTGTCAATTTTGTCAATTTTGTCAATTTTGTCAATTTTGTCAATTTTGTCAATTTTGTCAATTTTGTCAATTTTGTCAATTTTGTCAATTTTGTCAATTTTGTCAATTTTGTCAATTTTGTCAATTTTGTCAATTTTGTCAATTTTGTCAATTTTGTCAATTTTGTCAATTTTGTCAATTTTGTCAATTTTGTCAATTTTGTCAATTTTGTCAATTTTGTCAATTTTGTCAATTTTGTCAATTTTGTCAATTTTGTCAATTTTGTCAATTTTGTCAATTTTGTCAATTTTGTCAATTTTGTCAATTTTGTCAATTTTGTCAATTTTGTCAATTTTGTCAATTTTGTCAATTTTGTCAATTTTGTCAATTTTGTCAATTTTGTCAATTTTGTCAATTTTGTCAATTTTGTCAATTTTGTCGATTTTGTCAATTTTGTCAATTTTGTCAATTTTGTGAATTTTGTTAATTTTGTCAATTTTGTCAATTTTGTCAATTTTGTCAATTTTGTCAATTTTGTCATTTTTTTTAAATTTGGTAAATTTTGTCAATTTTGTCAATTTTGTCAATTTTGTCAATTTTGTCAATTTTGTCAATTTTGTCAATTTTGTCAATTTTGTCAATTTTGTCAATTGTGTAAATTTTGTCAATTTTGTCAATTGTGTAAATTTTGTCAATTTTGTCAATTTTATCAATTTTGTCAATTTTGTCAATTTTGTCAATTTTGTCAATTTTGTCAATTTTGTCAATTTTGTCAATTTTGTCAATTTTGTCAATTTTGTCAATTTTGTCAATTTTGTCAATTTTGTCAATTTTGTCAATTTTGTCAATTTTGTCAATTTTGTCAATTTTGTCAATTTTGTCAATTTTGTCAATTTTGTCAATTTTGTCAATTTTGTCTATTTTGTCAATTTTGTCAATTTTGTCAATTTTGTCAATTTTGTCAATTTTGTCAATTTTGTCAATTTTGTCAATTTTGTCAATTTTGTCAATTTTGTCAATTTTGTCAATTTTGTCAATTTTGTCAATTTTGTCAATTTTGTCAATTTTGTCAATTTTGTCAATTTTGTCAATTTTGTCAATTTTGTCAATTTTGTCAATTTTGTCAATTTTGTCAATTTTGTCAATTTTGTCAATTTTGTCAATTTTTTTAAATTTTGTAAATTTTGTCAATTTTGTCAATTTTGTCAATTTTGTCAATTTTGTCAATTTTGTCAATTTTGTCAATTTTGTCAATTTTGTCAATTTTGTCAATTTTGTCAATTTTGTCAATTTTGTCAATTTTGTCAATTTTGTCAATTTTGTCAATTTTGTCAATTTTGTCAATTTTGTCAATTTTGTCAATTTTGTCAATTTTGTCAATTTTGTCAATTTTGTCAATTTTGTCAATTTTGTAAATTTTGTCAATTTTGTCAATTTTGTCAGTTTTGTCAATTTTGTTTATTTTGTCAATTTTGTCAATTTTGTCAATTTTGTCAATTTTGTCAATTTTGTCAATTTTGTCAATTTTGTCAATTTTGTCAATTTTGTCAATTTTGTCAATTTTGTCAATTTTATCAATTTTGTCAATTTTGTCAATTTTGTCAATTTTGTCAATTTTGTCAATTTTGTCAATTTTGTCAATTTTGTCAATTTTGTCAATTTTGTCAATTTTGTCAATTTTGTCAATTTTGTCAATTTTATCAATTTTGTCAATTTTGTCAATTTTGTCAATTTTGTCAATTTTGTCAATTTTGTCAATTTTGTCAATTTTGTCAATTTTGTCAATTTTGTCAATTTTGTCAATTTTGTCAATTTTGTCAATTTTGTCAATTTTGTCAATTTTGTCAATTTTGTCAATTTTGTCAATTTTGTCAATTCTGTCAATTTTGTCAATTTTATCAATTTTATCAATTTTGACATTTTTTTCAATTTTGTCAATTTTGTCAATTTTGTCAAATTTGTCAATTTTGTCTATTTTGTCAATTTTGTCAATTTTGTCAATTTTGTCAATTTTGTAAATTTTGTAAATTTTGTCAATTTTGTCAATTTTGTCAATTTTGTCAATTTTGTCAATTTTGTCAATTTTGTCAATTTTGTCAATTTTGTCAATTTTGTCAATTTTGTCAATTTTGTCAATTTTGTCAATTTTGTCAATTTTGTCAATTTTGTCAATTTTGTCAATTTTGTCAATTTTGTCAATTTTGTCAATTTTGTCAATTTTGTCAATTTTGTCAATTTTGTCAATTTTTTCAATTTTGTCAATTTTGTCAATTTTGTCAATTTTGTCAATTTTGTCAATTTTGTCAATTTTGTCAATTTTGACATTTTTGTCAATTTTGACAATTTAGATAATTTTGAAACTTTTGACAATTTTGTCAATTTTTTCAATTTTGTCAATTTTTTCAATTTTGTCAATTTTGTCAATTTTGTCAATTTTGTCAATTTTGTCAATTTTGTCAATTTTGTCAATTTTGTCAATTTTGTCAATTTTGTCAATTTTGTCAATTTTGTCAATTTTGTCAATTTTGTCAATTTTGTCAATTTTGTCAATTTTGTCAATTTTGTCAATTTTGTCAATTTTGTCAATTTTGTCAATTTTGTCAATTTTGTCAATTTTGTCAATTTTGTCAATTTTGTCAATTTTGTCAATTTTGTCAATTTTGTCAATTTTGTCAATTTTGTCAATTTTGTCAATTTTGTCAATTTTGTCAATTTTGTCAATTTTGTCAATTTTGTCAATTTTGTCAATTTTGTCAATTTTGTCAATTTTGTCAATTTTGTCAATTTTGTCAATTTTGTCAATTTTGTCAATTTTGTCAATTTTATCAATTTTGTCAATTTTGTCAATTTTGTCAATTTTGTCAATTTTGTCAATTTTGTTAATTTTGTTAATTTTGTCAATTTTGTCAATTTTGACAGTTTTTACAATTTTGACAATTTTGACAATTTTGACAATTTTGACAATTTTGACAATTTTGACAATTTTGACAATTTTGACAATTTTGACAATTTTGACAATTTTGACAATTTTGACAATTTTGACAATTTTGACAATTTTGACAATTTTGACAATTTTGACAATTTTGACAATTTTGACAATTTTGACAATTTTGACAATTTTGACAATTTTGACAATTTCGACAATTTTGACAATTTTGACAATTTTGACAATTTTGACAATTTTGACAATTTTGACAATTTTGACAATTTTGACAATTTTGACAATTTTGACAATTTTGACAATTTTGACAATTTTGACATTTTTGACAATTTTGACAATTTTGACAATTTTGACAATTTTGACAATTTTGACAATTTTGACAATTTTGACAATTTTGACAATTTTGACAATTTTGACAATTTTGACAATTTTGACAATTTTGACAATTTTGACAATTTTGACAATTTTGACAATTTTGACAATTTTGACAATTTTGACAATTTTGACAATTTTGACAATTTTGACAATTTTGACAATTTTGACAATTTTGACAATTTTGACAATTTTGACAATTTTGACAATTTTGACAATTTTGACAATTTTGACAATTTTGACAATTTTGACAATTTTGACAATTTTGACAATTTTGACGATTTTGACGATTTTGACAATTTTGACAATTTTGATAATTTTGACAATTTTGACAATTTTGACAATTTTGACAATTTTGACAATTTTGACAATTTTGACAATTTTGACAATTTTGACAATTTTGACAGTTTTGACAATTTTGACAATTTTGACAATTTTGACAATTTTGACAATTTTGACAATTTTGACAATTTTGACAACTTGACAATTTTGACAATTTTGACAATTATGACAATTTTGACAATTATGACAATTTTGACAATTTTGACAATTTTGACAATTTTGACAATTTTGACAATTTTGATAATTTTGACAATTTTGACAATTTTGACAATTTTGACAATTTTGACAATTTTGACAATTTTGACAATTTTGACAATTTTGACAATTTTGACAATTTTGACAATTTTGACAATTTTGACAATTTTGACAATTTTGACAATTTTGACAATTTTGACAATTTTGACAATTTTGACAATTTTGACAATTTTGACAATTTTGACAATTTTGACAATTTTGACAATTTTGACAATTTTGACAATTTTGACAATTTTGATTATTTTAAAAAAATTACTTTTTTTTTAATTGAAAAATAATTTTGAAACGTTTAAAATATTTTAAACTTTGAAAGTTATTTAGATTTCTCAACGCTTAAAATATTTGCACTTCCCTTACAGTTTCAGAAATTCCTGTAAGTCCTTGAAAGTTTTGAATATTATCGTTGTCAGATGAGCTTGCAGAATTTAAAATTCGGGTTTCCCGCATGATTCTCTTTATTGGCAAATATAAACAAAAATTCAAATAAAGAGTTTATACAATTTTTGATAATCGTGGTTTCGAAATAAACATGAACTGGTGTCTTTGAAGCTATCCAAAATCTGCTGACGAGATTTGATCTCCTAAATTGTTTTTCTTTTTTTTTTTAATTGAACGATTTTGGTTTTCCTCAATTTTTTCTGGATTTTGTGATGAAATATTTCGACAATAAAATGTCAAAATAAAATGTTTAATATATCTAGCTTCTTTAGGCAGTTTGAAACAATTTTAAAGAATATTTAGCTTTTAAGGTATTTAAATCGATTTGCCTCTATTTTCTACATTTGAAGCTGTTTTGAATTAGCTGGACTATATTAAAGCTATTTTTAACCATTTTTAGCAAAGTGCAACTATGTTAAGGCTTTTAAAAAATATGTTTTGCTAGTTCAAAACTACATCCTTTTACAAAAATAAAGTTAAATAGTTCATACTATAAACAGTTGTAAACTAGTTTTGGCTATCTAAAGCAGTTCAAAACTACTTCATAAACTTCATAAAAAGCAATTAAAGAAGCTTTTTAGGTTGTACGTTTTTCATTTGATTTGTTTTTTGTTTGCTAAATCTAGCACGTTGGAAGTAACATAAGCTTCGAAGCTTATGAATTATTTTTATATTAAGTATCTGAAGATGTTTCACATGTGAAAGTAATTAAACTGGGTTGTTAAGGGTTATTATTTTCGATGTTTGCAATTGCTAACATTTTAGGCAGATGGATATTGTTTAAGCTGTTCAATAAGGATTTTTTTTTAAGTGTCAAACTGATTATGAGTCCATCCTTAGACAAAAAATATTCTTTCAGATAACAAAAGTCATCATATCCACAATGAATCCCGGTGATCGCTCTCCAGGGAACAAGTAAAGTCAAAAATTTAATTAAATTCAATTTTCTACCAGAACCACCAATCAACCACACGCTCATTATCACTGTTTCCATTCCCTCCACAAACTAGGATCCTGTTCTAGTCGTCAGAGTGAAAAGTCTCGAGTCACCCGCCGACCCCAAATGCTATGCTGGAAGTCAGTAGATTGTGTGGATATGCTTTTTATTAACACCCTTCCTAGGGGAGGACCTTTCCGAAACAACCGTACGTGACCGAGTTTTTTATTCCTTCATTCATTGGAAGCTTCAGAATAGTATTCACTATCAGGAGTAACCCGGGGGATTTTCCGTATGACAAACTTTAATTTAATGACACATGAAATTTCACCGAAATTCGTACGGTTTTCTGGAAGCTTTCCCTGCTTTTTTGCTGCATCCTACCATCATTTAGAAAATTTTCCAAAAAAAAAACACACTTCTCCTGCTTCTGGTTCTTGTTGTTTGGGGCAAAAATGTCATCCAGAGGACGAAATTTTCTTAGCTTGTTTGTTGACTTTATCAGAAATACCACCATCGGCAGAGAAAGAAACAAAGGCATCCCACTTGCAGCCAGGAACGGAAAATTCAGCTCCGAAAACAGAAACATCTACAACTACTACAATACTACCTAAATACACAAGACAAGGTTGGACGTTGCACTTTCCGCTTCGAAACTTGATGGGCCATTTTTCGGTTAGAGAACTTTTTCCCCGGGAGCAGACTTTGCTTAATTTTGCTTCTGGTTTTCTGGTGGGAAGAATCGGTCTTCTAAGAGGTGTGAACATCCTTGAAGTCCTTTTTAAAGCGAAGTAAAATTGATTTTTTAACAAGAACCTACAGTTTTTAAGCTTTTATTCAAAGTGATCCTCAACCACAAATCACTGAAGAGCTAAGCTCCCAACTTCAAAGTGATACATCTATTAAAAATTAAAGTGTTTTAATAAATTTTCATCCCCCCTTTCCAACAAAGAAAACATACCAGCAAAGAACAAAACCAAATAGAAAAACGAGACCAGGTTTTGCTGGAAATAGAGAAGCAATTTGGCAACTTTCACAAAACCAGCACCTGGGAGTAATCGTTCTTGCTCAGACTTCATCAAATCCCTTCCTTCCTTTGCCCCGAGTTTCCTTTCCAAACCTAAATCTATCTTTCTGTTTCTGTTCTTCCATCTGGAAACTTGCAGCGAAATGTTACGGAACATCATCTACTTCAGAAGGTACAATCAACTTTACAGCAGGTCTGATTTGACGCTTTGCTGTGTATGTTGTAAGATAGCTCAAATGTTTAGCTTTTTATTTAGCTGGAGCTTTGAGGAAACAAATGTGGGAGTTCAAAGAAGCAGAGAGATACATACATTGAAAACAGAATCATCTACTGCATCTACTCTAGTTTGAAAATTGATTTAGAAGATATAAGAGGGTAAAACATTTGAATCATGATTGCATGGAAAAAACATAGTAGGATAGGAAAAATTATTCGTTTTAATTTCGTGAAAGCGTTTTCCAACTTTTTAACCCAACTGGAATAAAAAAAAATAAATAAAAATTGAAAAAATTAGAATATTACGCGAAAAAAAACCTTGAAACAGTACAAACAGCAATGTTAGAAAAAAAAAAATAGCTCCAGTATTCAGAAATAATCATGATCATCAATCATGGAAAAAATTATTGAAAAAGATAAATATTAACTTTTGAAAGGAAGAGCCAAAATAGAGACGGAGAGAAGAAGAGAAATTGAGAAGAAACGAAGAAGAAAAAAAGAGCAGAGAAGAAGAGAAGAAGAGAAGAAGAGAAGAAGAAAAGAAGAGAAGAAGAGAAGAAGAGAAGAAGAGAAGAAGAGAAGAAGAGAAGAAGAGAAGAAGAGAAAAAGAGAAGAAGAGAAGAAGAGAAGAAGAGAAGAAGAGAAGAAGAGAAGAAGAGAAGAAGAGAAGAAGAGAAGAAGAAAAGAAGAGAAAAAGAGAAGAAGAAAAGAAGAGAAGAAGAGAAGAAGAAATGAAGAGAAGAAGAGAAGAAGAGAAGAAGAGAAGAAGAGAAGAAGAGAAGAAGAGAAGAAGAGAAGAAGAGAAGAAGAGAAGAAGAAATGAAGAGAAGAAGAGAAGAAGAGATGAAGAGATGAAGAGAAGAAGCGATGATGTTAAGACGAAAAGAAACAAAAAGAGAAGAAAAGAAGCAAAGAAGAAACAGAATAGAGGAAGAAAAGATTACATAGAAGATATGAGAAAACAAAGAAAAACACTATCAATCTGACAAAAAAATCAAAACACAAAAGTTAAAAAATTAGAAAAAATGTAAAAAAAGTTAAAAAAACATGAAAAGTCAAATAAGACAAAAAAGTTAAAAAAGTAAAAAAAAATAAAAAAAATTAAAAAAGTAAAAAAAGTCTTAAAAGTCAAAAACGTCCAAAAAGTCAAAAAAGTAAAAAAAAAGTCTAAAAAGTCAAAAAAGTCAAAAAAGTCAAAAAAGTCAAAAAAGTCAAAAAAGTCAAAAAAGTCAAAAAAGTTAAAAAAAGTCAAAAAAGTCAAAAAAGTCAAAAAAGTCAAAAAAGTCAAAAAAAGTCAAAAAAAGTCAAAAAAGTCAAAAAAGTCAAAAAAGTCAAAAATGTCAAAAAAGTCAAAAAAGTCAAAAAAGCCAAAAAAGTCAAAAAAGTAAAAAAAGTAAAAAAAGTCAAAAAAGTCAAAAAAGTCAAAAAAGTCAAAAATGTCAAAAAAGTCAAAAAAGTCAAAAAAGTCAAAAAAGTCAAAAAAGTCAAAAAAGTCAAAACAGTCAAAAAAGTCAAAAAAGTCAAAAAAGTCAAAAAAGTCAAAAAAAAGTCAAAAAAGACAAAAAAGTAAAATAAAGTCAAAAGTCAAAAAGTCAAAAAGTCAAAAAGTCAAAAAACTCAAAAAAGTCTAAAAAGTCTAAAAAGTCAAAAAATTAAAAAAAGTAAAAAAAAAGTCAAAAAAGCCAAAAAATCAGAAAGGCCAAAAAAGTCAAAAAAGTCAAAAAAATCAAAGAAGTCAAAAAAGTCAAAAATGTCAAAAAGTAAAAAAATGTCAAAAAATCTAAATGTCAAAAAAGTCAGATAAGTGAAAAAAAACAAAAGTCAAAAAAGTCAAAACAGTAAAAAAAAGCCAAAAAAAAACAAAAAAAAGTCAAAAATACACAAAAGTCAAACGCAGGCAAAAATGAAAAAAAAGTAAAAAAAATCAAAAAAATTAAAATAGTCAAAAAATTAAAAATGTAAAAAAAATCAAAAAAAGTAAAAAAATTCAAAAAATTTAAAAAACACATAAAAGTCAAGGAAGCCAAAAAAAGTCAAAAACGTAAAAAAAACAAAATAGGCAAAAAAAAGCCAAAAAAGTCAAACAATTCAAAAAAGACAAAAAAAGACAAAAAAAACAACAAAAAAAGTCCAAAAAGTAAAAAAATTTAAAATTAAAAAAAGTCAAAAAAAAATCAAACAGGTAAAAAAGATCAAAAATTAAAAAAAAAGAAAAAGTCAAAAATGATCGAATAGTCAAAAAACTCAAAGAAGTTATAAAACCAAAAAAAGTTAAAAAAAAGTTAAAAAAAAAGTAAAAAAAAATCAAAATTCTCAAAACAGTTAAAAAATCAAGAAAGTCAAAAAGGTCAAAAAATCCAAAGATTTTAAAGTCAAAAACATAAAAAAATGTCGAAAAAGTACAACATGTCAAAAAAATCAAATTAGCCAAAAGAGTAAAAATATGTAAAAAGTAGTCAAAAAAATCGAAAACAGTTCAAAAAATAAAAAAAGGTCAATTAGATCACAAAAGTAAAACAAACGCAAAGAAAATAAAAAAACAGTTTAAAGAGTTTAAAAAAACAAAAAAGTTAAAAAAGTCAAAAAGTCATCAAACTCAAAAGAGTCAAAAGAGTCCAAAAAGTCAAAACAGTAAAAAAAGTAAAAAGTGTAGAAAAAGTTAAAAAAAAGTCCAAAAAAGCAGAAAAGTCATAAGTCAAAAAGTCAAAAAAATCAAAAGTGTTAAAATAGTCAAAAATGTCAAAAAAGACTTGAAAGTGAAAAAAAATAAGCCATAGAAAATTAAAAGAAGCCATAACAGTTAAAAAAAAAATGTAAAAAAAAGGAAAAGCTTAAAAATAATTTTAAACAAATTTAATTATTCATCAACGGCTAAAAGGAAATCAGAAAAATCAAAATTTCATAAATCCAAAATAAATCATGAATATACAAAACAGCCAAAATTTCAAAAAACTTTAAAGAACAAATGTAAATATATTGAAAAAATAAATAAAAAGCACATTTCGAGGAAAAAGAAGTCAGAAACCGAATAAATATACAGAATCAAGAAGTAAAAAAGTCGGGAAAATGGAAACAGTTAAAAGTGTCCTAGATTAAAAAAAATAAAAGCCAAAAAAGTCAAAAAAGTAAAAAAAAAAAGAAAAATAAATGAAAAAAGTTAAAAAAAGTAAAAAAAATCAAAAAACTGAAAAAATTGACCAAATTGTCTATTCAGTCTAAAAACTCAAAAAAATCTAAAAATTCTTTAAAATTCTTTAAAATCTAAAAAGTCTAAAAATTCCAGAAAGTCTAAAAAGTCTTAATGTTTTGAAAGTCTTAAAAGTCTTAAGAACCTAAAAAGTAAAAAAAAAGTCTTTGAAGTCTAAACAGTCAAAACAGTCTAAAAAGATGAAAAAAAGTCTTGAAAGTCTTAAAGGTCTAAAAAGTCAAAAAGTATAAAATGTCTAATGAACTAAAAAGTCTAAAAAGTCTTAAAAGTCTAAAAATTCTAAAAAGTCTAAAAATTCTAAAAAGTCTAAGAATTCTAAAAAGTCTGAAGGATTTAAAAAGTCTTAAAAGTCTTAAAAATTCTAAAAAGTCTAAAAATTCTAAAAAGTCTAAAAAGTTTAAGAAGTCTAAACAGTCTTAAAAGTCTAAAAAGTCTGAAAAGTCTAAAAAGTCTAAAAAGTCTTAAAAGTCTAAAAAGTCTAAAAAGTCTAAAAAGTCTAAAAAGTCTAAAAAGTCTAAAAAGTCTTAAAAGTCTAAAAATTCCAAGAAGTCTAAAAAGTCTAAAAAGTCTAAAATGTCTAAAAAAAATATAAAAAGTCAAAAAAGTCTTAAAACTCTGAAAAGTCTAAAATGTCTAAAAAGTCTAAAAAGTCAAAAAAGTCTAAAAAGTCAAAAAGTCTAAAAAGTCTAAGAAGTCTAAAAAGTCTAAGAAGTCTGAAAAGCCTAAAAAGTCTAAAAAATCTTAAAAGTCTAAAAAGTTTAAATAGTTTAAAAAGTCTTAAAATTTTAAAAAGTCTAATAAGTCTAAAAAGTCTAAAAATCTTAAAAGTCCAAAAAGTCTACAAAGTCTACAAATTGACAAAAATGACAAAAATATCAAAAATGTCAAAAATGCCAAAAATGTCAAAAATGTCAAAAATGTCAAAAATGTCAAAAATGTCAAAAATGTCAAAAATGTCAAAAATGTCAAAAATGTCAAAAATGTCAAAAATGTCAAAAATGTCAAAAATGTCAAAAATGTCAAAAATGACAAAAATGTCAAAAATGTCAAAAATGTCAAAAATGTTCAAATGTCAAAAATGTCAGAAATGTCAAAAAAGTCAAAAAAGTCAAAAAATCAAAAAGGTCAAAAAATCAAAAAGGTCAAAAGAGTAAAAAAAAGTCAAAAAATTCAAAAAATGCAAAAAATTCATAAAATTTAAAAAAATTCACAAAATTTAAAGAATTAAAAAAATTCAAAAAATTAAAATAGTCAAAAAATTTGATAATGTCAAAAAAGTCCAAAAACTCAAAAAAGTCAAAAAGGTAAAATTAGTCAAAAATGTCAAAAATGTAGAAAAAGTCAAAAAAGTAAAAAAAGACAAAAGTGTCAAAAAATTAAAAAAATCCAAAAAAGTCAAAAAGTCAAAAAGGTTAATAAAAATAACAATGTCAAAAAACTTAAAACAGTCAAAAACTTATAAATGTCAAAATAGTCAAAAAAAGTTAAAAAGTCAAAAAAAGAGTCAAAAAAGTCAAAAAAGCCAAAAAGTCGAAAAAATCAAAAAAATCTTGGAAACAATAAAAAATGACATCAGCAAATCAAAAATAAAAGTTTTAAAATCTAGAAAAAAACCATATATTCAACAAAGGTGAACAAAAGTCTAAATAGTCTAAAAAGTCTATACATTCTAAAAAGTATAAAAAGTCTTTAAAGTCTAAAAAATCTAAAAGTCTAAAAAGTAAACCGTCTGAAAAATCTAAAAAGTCTAAAAAGTCTAAAAAGTCTAAAAAGTCTAAAAAGTCTAAAAAGTCTAAAAAGATTTAAAAGTCCAAAAAGTATAAAAAGTCTAAAAAGTTTAAAAAGTCTAAAAAGTCTAAAAGATCTAAAAAGTCTAAAAAGTCTAAACAGTCTGAAAAATCTAAAAAGTCTAAAAAGTCTAAGAAGTCTAAAAAGTCTAAAAAGTCTAAAAAGATTTAAAAGTCCAAAAAGTATAAAAAGTCTAAAAAGTCTAAAAAGTCTAAAAAGTCTAAAAAGTCTAAAAAGTTCAAAAAGTCTAAAAAGTCTAAAAAGTCTAAAAAGTCTAAAAAGTCTAAAAAGTCTAAAAAGTCTAAAAAGTCTAAAAAGTCTAAAAAGTCTAAAAAGTCTAAAAAGTCTAAAAAGTCTAAAAAGTCTAAAAAGTCTAAAAAGTCTAAAAAGTCTAAAAAGTCTAAAAAGTCTAAAAAGTCTAAAAAGTCTAAAAAGTCTAAAAAGTCTAAAAAGTCTAAAAAGTCTAAAAAGTCTAAAAAGTCTAAAAAGTCTAAAAAGCCTAAAAAGTCTTAAAAAGTCTAAAAAGTCTAAAAAGTCTAAAAAGTCTAAAAAGTCTAAAAAGTCTAAAAAGTCTAAAAAGTCTAAAAAGTCTAAAAAGTCTAAAAAGTCTAAAAAGTCTAAAAAGTCTAAAAAGTCTAAAAAGTCTAAAAAATCTAAAAATTCTAAAAATTCTAAAAAGTCTAAAAAGTCTATAAAGTCTAAAAAGTCTAAAAAATCTAAAAAGTATAAAAAGTTTAAAAAGTATAAAAAGTCTAAATAAAAAGTCTAGAAAGTCTAAAAAGTCTAAAAAGTCTAAAAAGTCTAAAAAGTCTAAAAAGTCTAAAAAGTCTAAAAAGTCTAAAAAGTCTAAAAAGTCTAAAAAGTCGAAAAAGTCTAAAAAGTCTAAAAAGTTTAAAAAGTCCAAAAATCTAAAAATCTAACAAGTCTAAAAAGTCTAAAAAGTCTTAAAAGTCTAAAAAGTCTAAAATGTCTCAAAAGTCCAAAAGTCCAAAAGTCTAAAAAGTCTAAAAAGTTTAAAAAGTCTAAGAAGTCTTAAAAGTCTAAAAAGTCTAAAAAGTCTAAAAAGTCTAAAAAGTCTAAAAAGTCTAAAAAGTCTAAAAAGTCTAAAAAGTCTAAAAAGTCTAAAAAGTCTAAAAAGTCTAAAAAGTCTAAAAAGTCTAAAAAGTCTAAAAAGTCTAAAAAGTCTAAAAAGTCTAAAAAGTCTAAAAAGTCTAAAAAGTCTAAAAAGTCTAAAAAGTCTAAAAAGTCTAAAAAGTCTAAAAAGTCTAAAAAGTCTAAAAAGTCTAAAAAGTCTAAAAAGTCTAAAAAGTCTAAAAAGTCTAAAAAGTCTAAAAAGTCTAAAAAGTCTAAAAAGTCTAAAAAGTCTAAAAAGTCTAAACAGTCTGAAAAATCTAAAAAGTCTAAAAAGTCTAAGAAGTCTAAAAAGTCTAAAAAGTCTAAAAAGATTTAAAAGTCCAAAAAGTATAAAAAGTCTAAAAAGTCTAAAAAGTCTAAAAAGTCTAAAAAGTTCAAAAAGTCTAAAAAGTCTAAAAAGTCTAAAAAGTCTAAAAAGTCTAAAAAGTCTAAAAAGTCTAAAAAGTCTAAAAAGTCTAAAAAGTCTAAAAAGTCTAAAAAGTCTAAAAAGTCTAAAAAGTCTAAAAAGTCTAAAAAGTCTAAAAAGTCTAAAAAGTCTAAAAAGTCTAAAAAGTCTAAAAAGTCTAAAAAGTCTAAAAAGTCTAAAAAGTCTAAAAAGTCTAAAAAGTCTAAAAAGTCTAAAAAGTCTAAAAAGTCTAAAAAGTCTAAAAAGTCTAAAAAGTCTAAAAAGTCTAAAAAGTCTAAAAAGTCTAAAAAGTCTAAAAAGTCTAAAAGGTCTAAAAAGTCTAAAAAGTCTAAAAAGTCTAAAAAGTCTAAAAAGTCTAAAAAGTCTAAAAAGTCTAAAAAGTCTAAAAAGTCTAAAAAGTCTAAAAAGTCTAAAAAGTCTAAAAAGTCTAAAAAGTCTAAAAAGCCTAAAAAGTCTTAAAAAGTCTAAAAAGTCTAAAAAGTCAAAAAGTCTAAAAAGTCTAAAAAGTCTAAAAAGTCTAAAAAGTCTAAAAAGTCTAAAAAGTCTAAAAAGTCTAAAAAGTCTAAAAAGTCTAAAAAGTCTAAAAAGTCTAAAAAGTCTAAAAAGTCTAAAAAGTCTAAAAAGTCTAAAAAGTCTAAAAAGTCTAAAAAGTCTAAAAAGTCTAAAAAATCTAAAAATTCTAAAAATTCTAAAAAGTCTAAAAAGTCTATAAAGTCTAAAAAGTCTAAAAAATCTAAAAAGTATAAAAAGTTTAAAAAGTATAAAAAGTCTAAAAAGTCTAAAAAGTCTAAAAAGTCTAAAAAATCTAAAAATTCTAAAAATTCTAAAAAGTCTAAAAAGTCTATAAAGTCTAAAAAGTCTAAAAAATCTAAAAAGTATAAAAAGTTTAAAAAGTATAAAAAGTCTAAATAAAAAGTCTAAAAAGTCTAAAAAGTCTAAAAAGTCTAAAAAGTCTAAAAAGTCTAAAAAGTCTAAAAAGTCTAAAAAGTCTAAAAGGTCTAAAAAGTCTAAAAAGTCTAAAAAGTCTAAAAAGTCTAAAAAGTCTAAAAAGTCTAAAAAGTCTAAAAAGTCTAAAAAGTCTAAAAAGTCTAAAAAGTTTAAAAAGTCTAAGAAGTCTTAAAAGTCTAAAAAGTCTAAAAAGTCTAAAAAGTCTTAAAAGATTAAAAAGTCTAAAAAGTCTTAAAAGTCTTAAAAGTCTTAAAAGTCTAAAAAGTCTAAAAAGTCTAAAAAGTATAAAAAGTCCAAAAAGTTTAAAAAAGCCTAAAAAGTCTGAAAACTTTAAAAAGACTAAAAAATCTCAAAAGTCTCAAAATGACAAAAATGACAAAACTGACAAAAATGACAAAAATGACAAAAATGACAAAAATGACAAAAATGACAAAAATGACAAAAATGACAAAAATGACAAAAATGACAAAAATGACAAAAATGACAAAAATGACAAAAATGACAAAAATGACAAAAATGACAAAAATGACAAAAATGACAAAAATGACAAAAATGACAAAAATGACAAAAATGACAAAAATGACAAAAATGACAAAAATGACAAAAATGACAAAAATGACAAAAATGACAAAAATGACAAAAGTGACAAAAATGACAAAAATGACAAAAATGACAAAAATGACAAAAATGACAAAAATGACAAAAATGACAAAAATGACAAAAATGACAAAAATGACAAAAATGACAAAAATGACAAAAATGACAAAAATGACAAAAATGACAAAAATGACAAAAATGACAAAAATGACACAAATGACAAAAATGACAAAAATGACAAAAATGACAAAAATGACAAAAATGACAAAAATGACAAAAATGACAAAAATGACAAAAATGACAAAAATGACAAAAATGACAAAAATGACAAAAATGACAAAAATGACAAAAATGACAAAAATGACAAAAATGACAAAAATGACAAAAATGACAAAAATGACAAAAATGACAAAAATGACAAAAATGACAAAAATGACAAAAATGACAAAAATGACAAAAATGACAAAAATGACAAAAATGACAAAAATGACAAAAATGACAAAAATGACAAAAATGACAAAAATGACAAAAATGACAAAAATGACAAAAATGACAAAAATGACAAAAATGACAAAAATGACAAAAATGACAAAAATGACAAAAATGACAAAAATGACAAAAATGACAAAAATGACAAAAATGACAAAAATGACAAAAATGACAAAAATGACAAAAATGACAAAAATGACAAAAATGACAAAAATGACAAAAATGACAAAAATGACAAAAATGACAAAAATGACAAAAATGACAAAAATGACAAAAATGACAAAAATGACAAAAATGACAAAAATGACAAAAATGACAAAAATGACAAAAATGACAAAAATGACAAAAATGACAAAAATGACAAAAATGACAAAAATGACAAAAATGACAAAAATGACAAAAATGACAAAAATGACAAAAATGACAAAAATGACAAAAATGACAAAAATGACAAAAATGACAAAAATGACAAAAATGACAAAAATGACAAAAATGACAAAAATGACAAAAATGACAAAAATGACAAAAATGACAAAAATGACAAAAATGACAAAAATGACAAAAATGACAAAAATGACAAAAATGACAAAAATGACAAAAATGACAAAAATGACAAAAATGACAAAAATGACAAAAATGACAAAAATGACAAAAATGACAAAAATGACAAAAATGACAAAAATGACAAAAATGACAAAAATGACAAAAATGACAAAAATGACAAAAATGACAAAAATGACAAAAATGACAAAAATGACAAAAATGACAAAAATGACAAAAATGACAAAAATGACAAAAATGACAAAAATGACAAAAATGACAAAAATGACAAAAATGACAAAAATGACAAAAATGACAAAAATGACAAAAATGACAAAAATGACAAAAATGACAAAAATGACAAAAATGACAAAAATGACAAAAATGACAAAAATGACAAAAATGACAAAAATGACAAAAATGACAAAAATGACAAAAATGACAAAAATGACAAAAATGACAAAAATGACAAAAATGACAAAAATGACAAAAATGACAAAAATGACAAAAATGACAAAAATGACAAAAATGACAAAAATGACAAAAATGACAAAAATGACAAAAATGACAAAAATGACAAAAATGACAAAAATGACAAAAATGACAAAAATGACAAAAATGACAAAAATGACAAAAATGACAAAAATGACAAAAATGACAAAAATGACAAAAATGACAAAAATGACAAAAATGACAAAAATGACAAAAATGACAAAAATGACAAAAATGACAAAAATGACAAAAATGACAAAAATGACAAAAATGACAAAAATGACAAAAATGACAAAAATGACAAAAATGACAAAAATGACAAAAATGACAAAAATGACAAAAATGACAAAAATGACAAAAATGACAAAAATGACAAAAATGACAAAAATGACAAAAATGACAAAAATGACAAAAATGACAAAAATGACAAAAATGACAAAAATGACAAAAATGACAAAAATGACAAAAATGACAAAAATGACAAAAATGACAAAAATGACAAAAATGACAAAAATGACAAAAATGACAAAAATGACAAAAATGACAAAAATGACAAAAATGACAAAAATGACAAAAATGACAAAAATGACAAAAATGACAAAAATGACAAAAATGACAAAAATGACAAAAATGACAAAAATGACAAAAATGACAAAAATGACAAAAATGACAAAAATGACAAAAATGACAAAAATGACAAAAATGACAAAAATGACAAAAATGACAAAAATGACAAAAATGACAAAAATGACAAAAATGACAAAAATGACAAAAATGACAAAAATGACAAAAATGACAAAAATGACAAAAATGACAAAAATGACAAAAATGACAAAAATGACAAAAATGACAAAAATGACAAAAATGACAAAAATGACAAAAATGACAAAAATGACAAAAATGACAAAAATGACAAAAATGACAAAAATGACAAAAATGACAAAAATGACAAAAATGACAAAAATGACAAAAATGACAAAAATGACAAAAATGACAAAAATGACAAAAATGACAAAAATGACAAAAATGACAAAAATGACAAAAATGACAAAAATGACAAAAATGACAAAAATGACAAAAATGACAAAAATGACAAAAATGACAAAAATGACAAAAATGACAAAAATGACAAAAATGACAAAAATGACAAAAATGACAAAAATGACAAAAATGACAAAAATGACAAAAATGACAAAAATGACAAAAATGACAAAAATGACAAAAATGACAAAAATGACAAAAATGACAAAAATGACAAAAATGACAAAAATGACAAAAATGACAAAAATGACAAAAATGACAAAAATGACAAAAATGACAAAAATGACAAAAATGACAAAAATGACAAAAATGACAAAAATGACAAAAATGACAAAAATGACAAAAATGACAAAAATGACAAAAATGACAAAAATGACAAAAATGACAAAAATGACAAAAATGACAAAAATGACAAAAATGACAAAAATGACAAAAATGACAAAAATGACAAAAATGACAAAAATGACAAAAATGACAAAAATGACAAAAATGACAAAAATGACAAAAATGACAAAAATGACAAAAATGACAAAAATGACAAAAATGACAAAAATGACAAAAATGACAAAAATGACAAAAATGACAAAAATGACAAAAATGACAAAAATGACAAAAATGACAAAAATGACAAAAATGACAAAAATGACAAAAATGACAAAAATGACAAAAATGACAAAAATGACAAAAATGACAAAAATGACAAAAATGACAAAAATGACAAAAATGACAAAAATGACAAAAATGACAAAAATGACAAAAATGACAAAAATGACAAAAATGACAAAAATGACAAAAATGACAAAAATGACAAAAATGACAAAAATGACAAAAATGACAAAAATGACAAAAATGACAAAAATGACAAAAATGACAAAAATGACAAAAATGACAAAAATGACAAAAATGACAAAAATGACAAAAATGACAAAAATGACAAAAATGACAAAAATGACAAAAATGACAAAAATGACAAAAATGACAAAAATGACAAAAATGACAAAAATGACAAAAATGACAAAAATGACAAAAATGACAAAAATGACAAAAATGACAAAAATGACAAAAATGACAAAAATGACAAAAATGACAAAAATGACAAAAATGACAAAAATGACAAAAATGACAAAAATGACAAAAATGACAAAAATGACAAAAATGACAAAAATGACAAAAATGACAAAAATGACAAAAATGACAAAAATGACAAAAATGACAAAAATGACAAAAATGACAAAAATGACAAAAATGACAAAAATGACAAAAATGACAAAAATGACAAAAATGACAAAAATGACAAAAATGACAAAAATGACAAAAATGACAAAAATGACAAAAATGACAAAAATGACAAAAATGACAAAAATGACAAAAATGACAAAAATGACAAAAATGACAAAAATGACAAAAATGACAAAAATGACAAAAATGACAAAAATGACAAAAATGACAAAAATGACAAAAATGACAAAAATGACAAAAATGACAAAAATGACAAAAATGACAAAAATGACAAAAATGACAAAAATGACAAAAATGACAAAAATGACAAAAATGACAAAAATGACAAAAATGACAAAAATGACAAAAATGACAAAAATGACAAAAATGACAAAAATGACAAAAATGACAAAAATGACAAAAATGACAAAAATGACAAAAATGACAAAAATGACAAAAATGACAAAAATGACAAAAATGACAAAAATGACAAAAATGACAAAAATGACAAAAATGACAAAAATGACAAAAATGACAAAAATGACAAAAATGACAAAAATGACAAAAATGACAAAAATGACAAAAATGACAAAAATGACAAAAATGACAAAAATGACAAAAATGACAAAAATGACAAAAATGACAAAAATGACAAAAATGACAAAAATGACAAAAATGACAAAAATGACAAAAATGACAAAAATGACAAAAATGACAAAAATGACAAAAATGACAAAAATGACAAAAATGACAAAAATGACAAAAATGACAAAAATGACAAAAATGACAAAAATGACAAAAATGACAAAAATGACAAAAATGACAAAAATGACAAAAATGACAAAAATGACAAAAATGACAAAAATGACAAAAATGACAAAAATGACAAAAATGACAAAAATGACAAAAATGACAAAAATGACAAAAATGACAAAAATGACAAAAATGACAAAAATGACAAAAATGACAAAAATGACAAAAATGACAAAAATGACAAAAATGACAAAAATGACAAAAATGACAAAAATGACAAAAATGACAAAAATGACAAAAATGACAAAAATGACAAAAATGACAAAAATGACAAAAATGACAAAAATGACAAAAATGACAAAAATGACAAAAATGACAAAAATGACAAAAATGACAAAAATGACAAAAATGACAAAAATGACAAAAATGACAAAAATGACAAAAATGACAAAAATGACAAAAATGACAAAAATGACAAAAATGACAAAAATGACAAAAATGACAAAAATGACAAAAATGACAAAAATGACAAAAATGACAAAAATGACAAAAATGACAAAAATGACAAAAATGACAAAAATGACAAAAATGACAAAAATGACAAAAATGACAAAAATGACAAAAATGACAAAAATGACAAAAATGACAAAAATGACAAAAATGACAAAAATGACAAAAATGACAAAAATGACAAAAATGACAAAAATGACAAAAATGACAAAAATGACAAAAATGACAAAAATGACAAAAATGACAAAAATGACAAAAATGACAAAAATGACAAAAATGACAAAAATGACAAAAATGACAAAAATGACAAAAATGACAAAAATGACAAAAATGACAAAAATGACAAAAATGACAAAAATGACAAAAATGACAAAAATGACAAAAATGACAAAAATGACAAAAATGACAAAAATGACAAAAATGACAAAAATGACAAAAATGACAAAAATGACAAAAATGACAAAAATGACAAAAATGACAAAAATGACAAAAATGACAAAAATGACAAAAATGACAAAAATGACAAAAATGACAAAAATGACAAAAATGACAAAAATGACAAAAATGACAAAAATGACAAAAATGACAAAAATGACAAAAATGACAAAAATGACAAAAATGACAAAAATGACAAAAATGACAAAAATGACAAAAATGACAAAAATGACAAAAATGACAAAAATGACAAAAATGACAAAAATGACAAAAATGACAAAAATGACAAAAATGACAAAAATGACAAAAATGACAAAAATGACAAAAATGACAAAAATGACAAAAATGACAAAAATGACAAAAATGACAAAAATGACAAAAATGACAAAAATGACAAAAATGACAAAAATGACAAAAATGACAAAAATGACAAAAATGACAAAAATGACAAAAATGACAAAAATGACAAAAATGACAAAAATGACAAAAATGACAAAAATGACAAAAATGACAAAAATGACAAAAATGACAAAAATGACAAAAATGACAAAAATGACAAAAATGACAAAAATGACAAAAATGACAAAAATGACAAAAATGACAAAAATGACAAAAATGACAAAAATGACAAAAATGACAAAAATGACAAAAATGACAAAAATGACAAAAATGACAAAAATGACAAAAATGACAAAAATGACAAAAATGACAAAAATGACAAAAATGACAAAAATGACAAAAATGACAAAAATGACAAAAATGACAAAAATGACAAAAATGACAAAAATGACAAAAATGACAAAAATGACAAAAATGACAAAAATGACAAAAATGACAAAAATGACAAAAATGACAAAAATGACAAAAATGACAAAAATGACAAAAATGACAAAAATGACAAAAATGACAAAAATGACAAAAATGACAAAAATGACAAAAATGACAAAAATGACAAAAATGACAAAAATGACAAAAATGACAAAAATGACAAAAATGACAAAAATGACAAAAATGACAAAAATGACAAAAATGACAAAAATGACAAAAATGACAAAAATGACAAAAATGACAAAAATGACAAAAATGACAAAAATGACAAAAATGACAAAAATGACAAAAATGACAAAAATGACAAAAATGACAAAAATGACAAAAATGACAAAAATGACAAAAATGACAAAAATGACAAAAATGACAAAAATGACAAAAATGACAAAAATGACAAAAATGACAAAAATGACAAAAATGACAAAAATGACAAAAATGACAAAAATGACAAAAATGACAAAAATGACAAAAATGACAAAAATGACAAAAATGACAAAAATGACAAAAATGACAAAAATGACAAAAATGACAAAAATGACAAAAATGACAAAAATGACAAAAATGACAAAAATGACAAAAATGACAAAAATGACAAAAATGACAAAAATGACAAAAATGACAAAAATGACAAAAATGACAAAAATGACAAAAATGACAAAAATGACAAAAATGACAAAAATGACAAAAATGACAAAAATGACAAAAATGACAAAAATGACAAAAATGACAAAAATGACAAAAATGACAAAAATGACAAAAATGACAAAAATGACAAAAATGACAAAAATGACAAAAATGACAAAAATGACAAAAATGACAAAAATGACAAAAATGACAAAAATGACAAAAATGACAAAAATGACAAAAATGACAAAAATGACAAAAATGACAAAAATGACAAAAATGACAAAAATGACAAAAATGACAAAAATGACAAAAATGACAAAAATGACAAAAATGACAAAAATGACAAAAATGACAAAAATGACAAAAATGACAAAAATGACAAAAATGACAAAAATGACAAAAATGACAAAAATGACAAAAATGACAAAAATGACAAAAATGACAAAAATGACAAAAATGACAAAAATGACAAAAATGACAAAAATGACAAAAATGACAAAAATGACAAAAATGACAAAAATGACAAAAATGACAAAAATGACAAAAATGACAAAAATGACAAAAATGACAAAAATGACAAAAATGACAAAAATGACAAAAATGACAAAAATGACAAAAATGACAAAAATGACAAAAATGACAAAAATGACAAAAATGACAAAAATGACAAAAATGACAAAAATGACAAAAATGACAAAAATGACAAAAATGACAAAAATGACAAAAATGACAAAAATGACAAAAATGACAAAAATGACAAAAATGACAAAAATGACAAAAATGACAAAAATGACAAAAATGACAAAAATGACAAAAATGACAAAAATGACAAAAATGACAAAAATGACAAAAATGACAAAAATGACAAAAATGACAAAAATGACAAAAATGACAAAAATGACAAAAATGACAAAAATGACAAAAATGACAAAAATGACAAAAATGACAAAAATGACAAAAATGACAAAAATGACAAAAATGACAAAAATGACAAAAATGACAAAAATGACAAAAATGACAAAAATATCACACAAAAGTTACAAATAATTTCCCGAAAATAAGAAAGAGGAGTTGAATCTTATTTTGAACGTTAAAATTTGAATTTAATAATCCTAAGTTAGATATCATTTCAGAAGTTAAAAGTCAATAGTCAGGAATCGACCGGCAAAAGTTGAAAGTCAGAAGCCAGCCGTGAGAAGTACAAAAACCATGAAGAAAATTTGCAATGAAACATTGAAAAATCATTTTATTCAAATCAAATTAACATCGAACCAATCAAGAGCCACAAATCATTATCCATCTTACGCTGCTGGGATCCTTCATTGGATAATGATTTCCCAAATTAAACAACGTCTGAGGTTAAAAGCTGCTTCCATCCTTCCTTGGGATGGATGGCATTCGATCAACGAAACGACGAAGACGACGCGTTCAACAGGAATAGGAAAGAAGGGCTTCCCCATCTGGAAATTGAGGAAAAGTATAGGAAAGTAGCAAGACAAAGAAAACAAGAAAAACAAATCCCCCCACCCGTCTAGGAAGGAAAGAAAACGACAATGCAAAGACATAGAAGAAACAACATCCCAAACCCAAGAATCGAGAATGATTGGTGACCAAACGAGAAGAAACACTTAAAATTCAATTCATGCGTAAATTTGCGCCATTTGTCAAACCATCAAAAATTGTCGGTTTTGGGAGAGTGATAGAAGGATGGAAAAAAAAAACTTGAACCGGAGATGATAAGAAAAGGTAGGAAGGAGCTCGAAAAGGTTGTTTGGCTATATGGAATGCAATTCTTCAAGACGATTTTGGGGGGACTCAGTAAGTAGTGGACCCACATTTGAAATTCAGTAGGACTTGTTCAAAAGATGTTTTGATTTGTTTGTTTATGAAATTATTACTTATTGAAAATTGTCACTTACTGGGGACTTACTGAAAAATATTCTTACTTACTGAAAAATTTTCAAAAATAAAAATCGACAATCTCTAATTTCGATCTCAACCATTTGTAAAATTCATCCCCAAAAGGAAGATTTTTGACCATGTTTCTTCATCATTTCGATTCATTCCAATTTGAAGAGGACAAGTCACGACAAGCTAAACTAAGAAAAAAAAAAAGACAACATAAATGATCTTTCCTTCAAGTTTGTCGTCGTCGTCTTCCCCGAAAATTTCGTGGCCTTTTACACTCTTCAAAGCAGCAGCAGCAGCAACATTTCTTCTTCTGTGTGTTTCTGTGTATATAAATGTTTCTTTCTTCCCATTCATTCGACGTCGTCGTAAGACGCTCGCTCATGTTCACTGACCCATTCATAATTTTCCGTCTAGAGTGCGCGCCCAGTTTAACTTTCAATTCTGGTTGGCTGGATGGATGGTTGGTTGGTTAGGTGCAAGCATTTTTTTTTTCTTTCCTTTTCTCAAAGGAATCCTTCTTAGATTCTAGTGGGGAAAAGATAAGAAAAAACTACCCCCTAAAAAGAAAGAAGTGAAAATGATATCCTTATTAGAATGTTCACGGGACGAGACACGACTCGAGACGGTGGTCCCCAAATTTTTCATGACACTTTCCTTTATTAATGCATTTTTTTTTCGTTCTCTTTTTTTCCAGGTACGTGTCGATGGAATGTGCTTGTGTGTTTTGACATATCTCTCTGACGATGGATCCGTAAGTTAATCAAACCAATTTCCGGAAAAGATCAGAAGCGAAACGAAGAGGTATCATTTAATCGGTTTGATGTTTCAAATTGATCACAGGGTTGGTTGAAAAAGTATTCGGTACAGTGTGGTAAATTTTTATAAGCGCACAACATTTTTTAGAAGTATGATCTGCTGGAATAATGTATCATAATAATATACTATTTGCTAGATATTTTAAATTTATATGGGAGAGTGGGGAATCATGGGCCACTTTTTTTCGTTGTTCCATAACTTCTTTATTATAAAAGATAAAATGAAAATTAAAAATGGTATCGTTTTCTACATTTTCAAGGTATCATATGGTATTTTTTATAGTTTTTTATAAGTTATTTTACCCAAATTCTGACTGTTTGAAAAATAGCAATATTTTTTGGATTTTGAAAAATGGTGGGGAATCGTGGGCCACCAAATCCAAATTGACCAAATAACATGCAAAATTTATGAGTTGACCCAAAACGGTGATTTCCTAGTTCATTTCGTTATTTAAAAGAAATTTCAGATGATGAAATAAAAAAGAGAACTGTGTATGATCGCATAGATTTCAAAACCTGTCTCGCGAACGTTTTGCAAAAATCTTAAATAGGATGGACAAAATATGTTTCATTACTCTTCATTTGGCATAACAAAACTTAACAGATCGGAGAAACGTATTTTTAGTTCTGAACGTGTATAAAAACATAAAAATATAGGTGGTTCAAGAAGTGTGGCCCACGATTCCCCACAATCTATGATTTGCAAATTGGTTGCGT
This sequence comes from Uranotaenia lowii, assembly GCF_029784155.1. Taxonomy (NCBI): domain Eukaryota; kingdom Metazoa; phylum Arthropoda; class Insecta; order Diptera; family Culicidae; genus Uranotaenia; species Uranotaenia lowii. The sequence continues at coordinate 23,995,961 of NC_073693.1, forward strand.
TTGTGTGACTTATTGATGTTTCATCAAAAATTCCTTTTCCACGTGAAAGATCATGACAAAACTAAGACATAAGCGTATGAGCATATTTTTGACATGCACTTTAGGCTCCCCATCGATGATATTTGCGGGTGTTTTTTTAATTATGTAAGTAAATTTTCCTTACTTTTTTTAGCTTGATAAATAAAAGAATCATATGATGCGTATTTAAGTCAACAACATATAGAAATATATGCTCACGCAAAGCGACGACGATGACAGTTGGTTTGAGATTTTTATCTAAACACACATCTGAGATAATAAAAGTGGCCCACGTTTCCCCATGGCCCACGATACCCCACTCTCCCCTACTTATTTTCCGAGAAAAATGATCGAAGAGAAAACACCTTTATAACAATATTTTTGTAAATTATAATTTAAAACTTTCTTATTGATAATTTTGAAATTTTCTTTGCTGTTTGTAAAATTTTTTTGAATTTTTAAGCTTTTTTTATCAAAATATTTGGAGTTGATATTTATTTTTGAATTAAATTTAATATTAAAAAAAATCAAGTTTCTAAGAATAATTTTAAAAAATCTCATGTAAAACAACAAAAAACAACAAGTTTTTCTAGACCCTCCGATGAATTGTTTAGATAAGGAAGATTCTCCTCTATTTTGATGCAAATTTTCAGACACGCCGGTTTTTTTAAGTGGTCCCAAAAAGACACAAGGGAATTTTTTTATTATCTGACGGGTTTGCGCCGGGGTTCTTCAGATTTTCCCCAAAATCTTAAATTTGGTTAATTTTTACAACTTAGAAACACATGTATTTTTTCAAAATTTCTAACATTTTTATTTTTCGAGTTAGACTCGGTTTGATTTTATTGTAAATAAAAATTAACAAGAATTTCAAAGCTACATAACTCTGTTATTTTTCAACGGAAATTATAAAATAGCACATCAAATGCATTGAAAATTAATCAGCTTTCCAAATAAAATACTATTAATTAATGACCTTCAACATGAAAAATTGTAAATAAGCTTTAAATGGCGTCTAAAAGTACCGTCTGAATCACCGAATATTTTGCAAAAAATACCATTGTATAGCTCAATTTATGATGCGACTTTCATCAGAAGACACGTGGGCCAACAACTCCTTGAAGAGTTATGAAAGAAATAATGACAATGAATCTTTTTTTTTTCAAACAGTGGTCGAACAACACATATAGAGGTAGCGCGCACTTCCAATAACATGGAAAAAAGAACATATAAAAACAGGTAAAAACACTATTCTTTGCTCTTTGTACAGTGTTTATACAATGGTATTTTTTTTTTTTTTTTGAAAAATATTCGGTGATGTAGACGGTACTTTTATACGCCAAAAAGCTTATTTACAATTTTTCATGTTAAAGGTCATTAATTTTTTTTTTGAGTATTGTGTTTGGAATGCTGATTTCAACACATTTTGATCTACTATGTTATAATTTCCGTTAAAAAATAACAGCGTTTTGTAGCTTTTAAATATCGTTATTTTTTATTTACAAAAAAATCTAAACGAAAAATTAAAGTTTTAGAAATCTGAAAACATACATAAATTTTAAGTCGTAAAAATAAACCAAATTTTCAATTTTGGATCCCCCGGCGCAAATTGTCAGATAATTTTAAAAAAAATCCCCACCATGTTCTGTGTACAACTTTTTGCCTTTTTGAACTTTGTTAATATCTCATCTGCTTAAATTTTAAAATAAAATTTTAAAACTTCTGCTCAAACCGCTTTTTGGCTCGGTATTAAAAAGGTTCATCTCTCATTTTATCAACTAAGTTAATAACTTGATGATTAAGCATATTAAACTATTTTCTCATTATTTAAAGCCTATACCCGAAATTCAGCATTCACTCCAATCATGAGTTTTCAATATTTCAACGTCATTGGCAGGAGAGGTGATCGCCAGTACGACTATTTCATTTGAATCCTCCGGTTTTAAGCTCCCAGCGCAACCGCATTGCGTATGACTGAAGGAAACAGAAAGATTATGACAACTATCCCTTAAGGCAGAAACACAATACAGCGTCGGTCGTCGCGTCACGTCAGCGGTCAACGCTGTCGATAAGTACTAAAACGCGGACGCGACGCACCCGACGATTTTTGCATCACAATTCAGCGTCAAGAGACATCTTAGACGTGACGCGACGACCGACGCTGTATTGTGTTTCTGCCTTTAACCTCCATCCGACTCAGATAGTACACTGGAGTGTTGTTGTGAGTTCGATTCTCACTGCCCGACGGTATTTTGCTTTTTTTTCCTGTTTCTCGGATGAATTATCCAATGGGGTGAAAATCTCACAAAATGTGCATCATTTTGCACAGGAGATCGAGTCTTTATGCCAATTGTGCATTTCCAATCATAACATTACTGGTTCAATGCATGATTCAACGCATTTTTGGCATAGAGTAAGCGCCGAGCGGCGTTGAAATTTTGCAACCTTTTCTTTGGGTGTACCTTATCTTAGACGGCCCCAAATTTGTATGGGAAATTTGGAACTTGTGAAATATTCGGCGCTGCAGGCTAAACTTGATCCTAGGGCTAGTACAAGATCTCATGCCTAATTTGAGCTAGATCGGATAATAGGAAGGGGTCGCTCAAGCAGCTTGAAGTTTGTATGGGATTTTAAGACATTTTGTTCGGGAGGGACATGGAAATCCAATTTTTTATTTATAACTTTGTTCCCCTTCGGCTGATTTCTTTTGAATACCGTTTTCCTTAAAACATAGATTATGACAAATGTTTCATGCGCAGAATGCATTTCGATTAGAGTTGAGATTAAAAAGTTACCAAGCTTCAAAAATGGGCTTACTTTTTTAAGGGTGATTTTCATCACTGTTAATGAGACACTGGATCGAAAATTTTGCGCCGGCATTTACAGTGATGATATCATCCTGAAAAAAGGTAATCCATTTTTGAAGCTTAATAAATTTTTTATCTTAACTCGATTCGTAATGCAGTCTGCGCCTTAAATGAATACGTAGATAAAAAGGGTGTTTTTTTTTGTTTTTAGGTCAATAAAAGCGTTTATTTTGACTCATACACATTTTTTAGATCATGTAATATATTTTTTACCGTTTTCGTAATTTTCCATAATCTTCTTTTAGAAATTTTCTAACATTCATATGACATGATAGATAATCGAGGTTAAAAAAGATATAAAATTTAAAAAAAAAAAATTTTTTTATTTGTTTTCAAAAGTGAAATTATTATTGAAAATATTCGAATTAGAACATAAATTTCACTGAGCTTTAAAGCTTTAAAGCCCTAGGTGACTTTTTTGTGGAAAAGATACTATCAAATTTCAAACTTGAAAATATCAAAATTGCGCGAGTTTGCGCGTTTTTTTTGGACATGATTTTTGAAGTTATCAATTTTGAAATGATAAGAAACAAACTTACTAAGAACATAAATAAAAACACTAATCTGTTGAAAATCAATGCTTAAAAAAATAATAAAATTTTCAAAACACTGTATACCGTCTCTATAATCATCGATTTTCATCTACTATACTTTAAATTAGTTAACATCCCTGCATTGAAGTTCGGTAATTAAAATTTTCATTTTTATTCCCTTAAGAAAGTTTAATTCAATGGTCAAAAAATGACCATTAGATGGTGCTAAATTTATTCAAGAATCAAATGAACTTTGACATAAAAGTAATCAATAAAATTTAAATTTTGATTTTCGGCCAGGTTTTGGGTGAAATTTTTCTGTGTGCTACGGATGAAATTTTTGTCATAGTATAGGTTTTAAGATAAACCGTATTTGAAAGAAATCGGCCGAAAGGGACCAAAGTTATTGATGAAAAGCTGGTTTTTCATGTTCCTACCGAACGAAATACCTCAAAATCCCATACAAACTTCAGGGTCGTTGAGCGACCCCTTTCCGTGATCCGATCTGGCCCAAATTTGGCATGAGATCATGTACTAAGCCTAGGATCAATTATAGCCTGCAGTGCAAAACCTTTCCAAAAGTCGAGTAATTTCGGGCACTTCAGTGCGCCTCCACACAAATTTATAACCAAAACTATTTTCCAATGTTTTTATTGCATTCTTGATGATAAGGCCCGAACAAATTTCAAATCCTTCTTTTGTCACTCGGAGTTCGAACATCGCGAGGGGGGGGGAGGACAATAAAAAATAATGCGAAAAACAAATAAATTGGAATAAGTTGCACGGAAGCTTGTATACAAAAAAAATTGCATACAATATCGTTGCACAAAACTTGTAAATCAAGTTATTTTTTACCGAATAATTCAAGCAAATCAAGAAAACAAAAGGTGAAATAACATCCATCTTCTAAAATTTGTTTTTTGGTCTTTTCATCTTTCAGATATTTCAATTTTTAATCAAAATTTACATAAATTACTTCAAACTTTATTTATTTTCCCCTTCGGGTTTTTTGAAATTTCGAAGAGGGGGGGGGGGGGGGGGGTGACAAAAGAAGAAATTGATATTTGTTCCAGCCTAATTTATTCGGATTATGATAAAAATATACATACATATAATTTTTACAGCATTTAGTACGTGTAATTAGTCTTTCAGAGTGATTTTGACAATCTTCTGGATCAAAAATCAAATTAAAAAAAAAACCGGTTAACTGTTTTGGCCCTATTTATAAATTTTCCGTAAAAACTGCTTCTAAACACAGCTCTTTAGAGCTGGATTTACAAACTAAGGCAAATTTTTACACCATTACGCCCTATTTTCATTCGTCCCACTATTCAAAGGATTCCCTGAAGTCATGAGAAGCCAAAGATCATTTTTATATGCCCTTTAATGCATGACTTTTTTTTAAATGAGAACATCAAATATTGCGCCGGTGAAATAATAACATTTTAATTCGGAAAAAAACTGAACAGGTGTGAAGCCATGGCTAAGTTATGGCCCATCAAAGTTGAAATATTAATTTTTGAAATTGTTGATTTATTTCGATACGATTTTGAATATTGCTTCCAAATATTGTTCATTTGGTGCAGAAAGTTGTTTGTGATTCATTAAGATTAAAACATTTGTTAGAATTTGAAAATCTGAAGAAACAACAGCGATTTTCCAAAAACTATTTTTTCTCAAAAACAAATTTAGGTTTTGTGCAGTTTTTCTGCTTATTTACTTCGATATCTAACACAAACATTAAAATATCGTGATAAAATTACCATGGGCTAATCTTTTTTAATCTCAAAAATATTTTTTGGGAATACACAACCCAAATATTTTCATCCGCTTCCGAGATATTGGGACTTACATGAGTGTTTTTTTTTAAACAACACTATGCATTAACGGGTTAAATTCTCCCAACGGACCAGAACTAAGACCTACTGAAAAATGCTGTGCTTTTTTTAAACTGGCTCACAGGGGTCATCTCAAGGAGGTCAATAAAAGGAAGAAATGATAAATAAGGTGAATTTCTGTATAGAAGAGGTCGCTACCAGTTGTTGTCCAATAAGTTTTCCGTTGGGTTGGGTCGAATATACGATTGTACGAATATTGTTTGGAACAAGAATCAGGTAAAAATATCAAAAGATTACAAATGGTTTTATGTTTGTTGTCTGAAAGTTTGAATTGTATCGACCAACTAGGTAATTTTTGGCAGCGTTTTTTCAGTGTTGCATTTTGATGTGGGACACCCTTTAGTTTTCTCTAATAGGGGTCTTTCAAATATTACGTAACGCAATTGTTGATCATTTTCAACCCCCCCCCCCCCCCCCCCCCTTCATCTCACGTAACAACTTCTTATCAGATTTTCTATCCAAAATCCACAAAGCGTAACAAGCTGCTGCACTCCTTCCCTCCTAAACGCGTAACGAAATATTTGAATGGTCCCAACTTGATGTCTAAATTTGTTTTTAAAGATCTGAATTTTTTGCTCTGTTTTTAAAAGCTTAATTGTTTTTTTTAAATTACGTGAAAATGTATGTTTTACTGGCATGGATTCCTCACCCTTTCTCCCTTTCAATGCAAGAAGGACTACTAAAGACACTATTTTAGTATCTAAATAACGTTACATTTCGCTCCATTTGTCGGATAATTTTTCAAGTTTAAAGAGTGGGTCTCAAATTATTCGTACAAAAAAAAAGTTATAAGATCAGGTCTCTTTTGCTTGATAAGTACTCGATTTATGTAAAAAATCTTGGCTTTGGCTTCTTTGTATGGGTTCTCCTCACTATCTCAACTTTATTTCTAACTAGCTGACCCGGTGTGCTTTGCTACACCTTTCAAAATCAAATGATATTTTCAAAAATTATTCAAATTTTTATTTTTTCATTGGCATTATTTTAAATCAAACTATAGCATAATTTATAAGCAACAGCTATAAAATGAGAGCTGCAGCTGGAATTTCAAATTGCAATACAAAGATAACTTAAACAAATATTTCAAATCTTGCTCTATAAATTTGTGTTAAAGATCTGATAATTTGAATCTTTCTGGACGGTCTCAAATGAATCGTACGTAATCAATCTAACTTATAAAATATGAATGTTTTTTCTTGATATCTTCTGGATTTATGCTGAAAAACTGATAATAGAGCCCCCTGTCCTTACCGTCACCCCCTGCTGAATGGAGGTCGTGATTTTTAATAATCATACCTAATTTTTTAGTTCCCAAAAATCCTCTTATATCAAATATAGTTCCATTGGTTGATAAGTTTTTAAGCTTTACAACAAAATTTATAAGGACCCTCCTCCTTTCTTCCCCTCTCTACACTGTAAAGCGTAAGGATCTATAACAATCGTAGAAACATATCTCGTAATCAAATACCTTTCCATGCCATATTTGTTTCCATTTACTGGCTTCGTAAGCATAAATTGAGAACTAATGCTAACAAAATTGTATTGGGCTCACCTCCTTCCTCCTATGTACCTACTCACTGAAAGGAGGATGGTGGAGGATTTGGTTTCATGTGCTCGATAAATTCTCGAGTATTGAATAAAAAAACTTAAGGAAGCTCCCCTTTCCCTCTTTATATCTTTCCGCTGAAAAAGGTGGAGCTTCAATTTATGATAGAAACATTTCTCGTATCCAAATACCCTCATATGCCAAATATGGTTCAATTTGCTCGATCAACTCTCCAGTTATACTGAAAATTGTAAGGGAGACCTCTTCTCCCCCTTTTCATCCAACTCTTTGAGGGAGAGAGGGATACCAAATATTCATAGAAGCATTTATCATACCCAAATATCGTTCCATGCCAAATTTGGTTCCATTTGCTGTTGTAGTTTTTGGGTTATGCTGTAAAAATTGTATGAAACTCCCTTCCCTCTTTCTTTTCTCTCCGCTGCCTGGAAGAAGGAAGGGGTCTCAAACCATCATTAGAACATGTCACGTTCCCAAATATCCGCTTATGCCAAATTTGATTCCATTAGCTTAATTAGTTTTTGAGTTGTGTAAAAAATTATAAAAGAGCCCCCTTTAGTTCTCCCTCCAGGAAAGAAGGATGGGTCTCAAATAATCATAGAAATATTTTTCGTACCCAAATACCCTCCCATGCCAAATTTGGTTCCATTTGCTTCATTAGTTTTTGAGTTATGTAAAAAACTATGAAAGAGGCCCCCTTCTCCATTCTTCTGGAAAGAGGGAGGGGTCTCAAAAAATCATTGAAATATTTTTCGTATCCAAATACTTTCCCGTGCCAAATTTGGTTCCAATATCTTGATTAGTTTTCGAGTTATATGAAAAATTGTAAGGTAGCCCCCCTTCCTCCTTCCTATCACCCCACTGAGAGGAGGGAGTGGTATCTAATATTCATAGAAATATTACCCGTCCCCAAATACCACCCCATGCCAAATTTTGATGGGTGCTCGAGTTATGCAAAAACTTGTCTTTTGTTAGGGAGACCCCTCCCTCCCTTATTGAGAGAGGGAGGGGTTTCAAACCATAATAGGAACCTTCCCCTGCCTCCAATACCCCCACCTGCCAAGTTTCACACCAATCGGTTCAGTAGTTTCCGAGTCTATAGGGAACAGACAGACAGACAGAAGTTCATTTTTATATATAGATTGAAGGAGAAAGGGGTCTCAATTAACCATATAAGCATTTCTCGTTTTCAAATGCCCTCTCATGCCAAACAAGGTTTCATTCGCTCGATTATTTCCTGAGTTATGCGAAAAATTGCAAAAAAGCCCCCCTGCCTATTTCCTATTTAAATTTAAATAGAGTTTACAAGTGTAGAAAATTAATCTGATTTGAAACAAAAACATAATCTCTTACGCTTATTTCTAATGTTTGGAGTTGAAGAAAAATATCCTAAAATCTTGTATTTGCTGTCTTTAAAACCAAGCCAAACCAATTTATGTTCTATTTTTTTGAGTCCAAAAAATGCTTTAAAATTCTGTTACAATTTTGACCCAGGAAATTGCGTTCCTTTAACCCATGGTTTTCTACTGGATTTTGATTATGTTATCTAAAAGTTATCGAAATTTTTTTTTGGTGTTAAAGATCCAGCTTTTTGTTATCAAAACTATTCATATTGAGCGTAGTATTGGGAATTGTTTAGTACAGTAAAAAAAAAGTTCTTCAATTGATGGTATGTTACGTAAAAAGTAACTTTTCGTGAGATAAAAAAGAAATCTCAAAATTCATCCAACGATTCAGTTTCATTTCAATCCTAAAATTTACCGAAGTATAAAAATAAATATATGAATAACGCCTAATAAAAAAAACTCCACCACTACTCTATCTTTCCTCAAGGATTACCCAGAAGCTGAAAGTGGGAGGATTGCTCAAGATAACTTACCCCCAAACCCGCCTAACCACGTCTTAACCAAACGCAATTGTTTTTTTTGTTTTTATTTTGAATGCGCGTTCCAGGGCAGTGCAAATGTATAGGACACATTCCACGCGCTTGTACCGCTCAAAAGTGATTTTTATCCGTTCGCGTATCAAAAAATCTCAAAATTGTCTATAATTTTGATAATTCAAATCACACGAAACCATCGAAAAAAGAGAAAAAAGTTTTTTTTCACATGTGTTAGATGATTTTGAAAATCAGTTTTTTTGTTGAAAAAAGTGGTGTTTTTGACAACTTTTACAAAATCATTAATTTTAATATATGGATGATTTTTTTTCGGAAATATTTTTAGTATGTTCAGAAGCCAAAAAACACGGCTTCATTATGTAAAAAAAAAAAATTTGTTTATATCCAATATAGTTGGTTTGAAAAGCGAACAAAAACAGTCGCAAATGAGTGAATTCACGTCACAAAAAAAGGGAAGTTTTTAATTTTACGAGAAAACTCTGACTTTTTTTTAAATAAAAAAAATGAGATTTTCTTCAAAAATGATAAGACGATTCTGAAACACTCAAATTTATAGAAATCGGTTGGAATCTAGCTGAGTTACAACAGCGCGAATGAGTGAATTCACGTCACAAAATTTGATTTTTCGTTAAATTTTATATGAAAATGTGCTCTGAAAGCTGTTTTGACCCTCCAGATGGTCGGATTTTGACAAATCGAGCATAATTTAGTTGATTTTTCAATAAGTTCATTATTTTCAAATAAAAATGCAAAAAGATTGAAAAAAAATAAAAAAAATTTTTTTTTTGGTGAATCTTTAAATAAAGACAGTTTTATTTTAACACATGATCCCTCGATATGTTGCTATTCAAGTGCCAATCAAAATAAGGCAAAAGTTAGGTGCAGATACTGAAAATTTATGATTGTAAAAGTCGGAACAACAAAATATCGTTTTTGAAAGTCTACATAAAATTTGAAGACTCCAAAGAATGGTTCAGTATAGCCACAGTATAACTTTATATTTCGTGACGTGAATTCAGTCAACTACCCTGTTCTGTTTGAACTGAGTGAATTCACGTCACAACTTCAAATCAGCATAACTTCGTTCGTTGTTGTTCAATCGAGAAGTTCTGTACATCAAATTGTGGGTAATTATTTGCTTTACAACTCATTCGAAGATACCGATATTCTATTTCCACAGAGAGAACAAGAATTCATGGATGTATGTACTAAAGTCCGAAATGGTTAATTCTAGCGTGAATTCACGTCACAAAAGTAATAAGTCACAACAAAAACAACTTAAATTTTAAAATGACCAAATTATATTCATTTTGAAGGAAATTCAATTTGCGACCGTTTGCTACAATTTTTTTCATTTTCAAGTAAATTGGTTGACTTCTAGAACGATAACAGTGCAGAAAAGTCCGGAAAAGCGATTTCACGTCACGGTGGAATGTGTCATAGGATTTTTTTTCTATCTGTTGGTTAATTTATTTTCGGCTGCTAGAAGAAATAATTGTTAGAGCGAACAAGCGAGTGCACAACTACGATGACTTCAAATAAAGCTCAGGTACCTATTTATTTACGGGTGTTGCATCACTTTGGGGAGCTCCACCAGCAATTACAAATCACTTTTTGGTGAGTCTCCCTCTATGAGCGATTCGTCGTTTGATGGCTTAAAGTTAGCCAAAAAAAAAAAACAAACGGTTGAGTAATTCGACTTCTTCAAAAATTGTGCGCTGGAGGAAGGAGAAGGGTTGTGTTTGGGTAGATTTCTTTCTGGGCTGTTTTTGCATGCCACTTTCGTACGTCGCGCGATGACCTCGGCCAAGTGCCGGTCGATAGTTTTGTTGGTCGTACGTTTTTGGCTAGTTGAAGTTGTAAGTTTTTTTTTTTTTATTGGGGTGCACCAAATGGGTTGATGATGACGACGTTTGGCGAATCTAGGTGAATGGGCCCCTGATGGTGAGTAATTGGGGAGATTGTGCGTCAGTAGGTCGAGTAAACTTCACTCGAGACGCCTCTGGGAAACAGTTTACGTTACGTAAAGTTGTTCAGAGAAAAATGTTGTCAATGAATGCTTCACCAGAAATCTGGAAAGAATTCCGGAAATTTGATCCATCTCAATTACGCATTAAGTAAGTCAGCCGAGCACCATAACGTGACTCACTCAATCCGAGGAATCGTCGCCATTCGAGAAACGTGAGGCGCAAAGTTGACCGCGAAATCCGTTTACACAATACTGGCTAAACTGATTTCGAACTACTTTATCAGCTGTTTGTTTACTTCGCACAAACCGGACAACGATCATTATCATCACCTTCACTTTTCATTTAGAAATTCCAGTCACATTGAGTGCGTTGATTTGTTGGCTGTTCGCTATAAAAACAACACACAACTTTCTGTGTCAATGCCATCCGGAGGCATCAAAAGCTGAACTGGAAGTGTGAGAGGCAGCTCTTTCATCCAACTATGGGCAAGGTTCCGGCAGCAGCAACAGCCAAGCCGAGGGGGGGTGTGAAATGCACAACAAAGTATTAGCGAATCGAGAAATGATGTTTTCAATTGCAACTAATCGAACAAAAAATACCTTTTTTTTCGTCCTGCAGCTTACGAAAGGAAGCAAATATTAAATGTCAAAATCTGAATAGTTTCTACACATTTTTGAATCAAGTTTCAATTTCAATATTCCGAATCCAGAGTTCAAAACTCAAAATTCACTATCCAGAAACTAGAATTCAGAGCTCAGAAGTCATATATTAACATTCAAAATTTAGAAGTCAGTTTTTAGAATTCAGAACTCAGAGCTTAGAGCTGAAAATTCAGAATCAAAAGTTCAGAATTTTGAACCAAAAATTCAAAATTAACAGTTCAGAATACAGAAATCAGAACTCAGAGATTAAATTTATTTTTCAAATTATGTTGCAGCTTTATCGGTGAGGATTAAAGAGTTGAAATGAAAGACAAATAGAAGATCAGAAGAAAATTGTAAATGCTCTTCACTCTTGTCACCACGTTAGAATTTTATTTTTATCTTCTATCCATCTTTCTTTTCAACTTTTTAGCCCCCATCGATAAGGCCGCAAAATTATTTCAAAAACAAATTCACGGAGAATTTTCTTCCTGAAAATAATTATATGGTATCAAATTTAAGAGTAAAATTCGTGATTCGAGAAATTTCTTTCAGAATTAATAATTTGTTTTAATGATATTTTAAATATAAACTCTCACATAAACCCTCGTATAAAAATTAAAATGGGAAAATAAAAACAGGAACAGAAGCTTTTCAAAACCCTATCGTGAGCTTGCCAGATTACCCGACTTTACCCTGGTTTGCCCGGATATTTAATACAAAATTTGGGAACATTCAAGTTCGGCCCGGTCGCCCGGAATTCGTTGAAAAATGCCCGAATTTTCTCCCGGATTTATTAACTTTACTTAAATTTTTCATATTTATGCGTTCAAAAAGAATTTTTTTTGAGTAAGTTTTATAAATATAATTTTGAAAGGATTTTCGGAAGACTAAAAATGGATAAAAAATCTGCTAATAAATTTCAATGAAAAAAATGTTTTTCAAGTTTTTTTTTCTTGATTTTTGTTGAGTTATTCCTGAGTTTTGACCAAATTTGCCCGGATATTGCCCAGGTATTTGGTCACCTACTTTTAAAGAAATGCCCAAGTTTTGCCACGTTTTTAGATAGAATACCCAAGATAAGTTCTGGATATGTGCTGAAAAAAAATCTGTCAACCTCACCCCAGAGGGCCACTATAAAAATTTATATTTAAATAGAGCGTAAATAAGTGTAAGAAACTCTTCTTCGGGATATTCTGGAAACTAGAGGCAAAATTAATGTCACTTATAGAACTTTGAAGCGTTGAACTAAAACATTCTCTTTAAAATCTCCTATTATCCTATGCTGTACATATGCAGATTGGTATTTGTAGGTAATCTTTAGTCCAAATACCGCCTTTGAAAATCCAGAAATGAATACAATATTTTTCGATTTAGTTATCATGAAAACTCAATTCGTCTCAAAATAGTTTGATCAATTGTTATATACTGTGATAAAAAGGAAAAAAAATAGGGATGAATCATCCTTAAGGATGAAAATCCGGGAAAAAAAGAAAAAAATAGTTACATAAGAAGTGTATTGAAACACAGACTGAAATATTCTTACTCAACGTTACACCAAGTTTAAGAATAAATTTTCTTACTTATCTTCTCATAGCCATGTTGACAGATTTACATAAAAATATCATTTTCCAATTAATGAAATTTTTTACAATTTGTCTCCAATCACAGAGTCTTTTTTTAGAACCTTTCAAAACAAAAAAAAAAGCGGCGTGTTTGAAAATTTGTCACATTAAAGAGTAGATTGGAGTGTCAATTTCCCGACCATTTTAGCGTTCCCGAGAATCGGTAAATCTTTTCGGTAATTTTGAAAGTTAACATATTTACACTCAACTGCATTCGAAAACTAAATTATATGGTATTTTTTTTAAATTTCGGGTAAAAGTAAAACATTTCAAACTTTTTAAATGCCTCGAAAATTCAATAAGCAATTATAATACCCATGACCCAAAAACTAAGTGATTTTACCGACAAACTTAACTGATTTTTGCTGCAAAATTTGAAATAATTGAGAAATCGATAGAAGTTGGTTAGCTAGACTTTAGGTTATTTATCAATTAATTTAAATCTCGTAAATTATCAGGTATCTATCTTTTTGTTCCTTAACATATCGTTTATTTACGATGATTTTGCTACTGTCAACAGTTATCGAAACGAAATTTCTAAATGAGGAGTATTTGAAGACACAAGAACATTAAAATTCTTTCGTAGCGCTTCTTTTTTGGATTTTTTTGTTTTTGAGGATTATTATTCGTTTTTATGCTGCGTTTTCAAACGAAAACAAATTACTTATCCAATTCTATTTTTTAATTAGTTTTTAGAAAAATTAAAGTTTATGTTTTGGTCATACATCAAGATAACTAGAACTATCAGTTTCCTTACTCAATCTGCTCCATTTTACCAATTCAGATTGTTTAAATTTTTGTCAATCTGGCACTTATTATTGCCTTTGGGAATTCGCGGGATTTTTTAGCGTTTCCGGGATTCGGAAATCCTCGATTTTTTTTTTATTTACGGGAGTTCCCGGTAGGGAATTTAAACCTTTGAACTAAAAACATATAACAAACACAGTCATTACAGCGTAAAGCGTGCATTATTTAGTGTTGATTTCTCTAACATAATAAAACTATGCATCATTAAGGTATCGTATTGCTATCATGATGAGTTAAAAAAATTAGTATAATTTTGTCCGAATAAAGGTGATATAATACCACATTTTTGTTCATATACAGTTTTGTCAAATTTTGGTTGATGATACCTTAAACTGACATCGTTGTGCTTTTAAAACTTATTTTGAGGCGTTAAGGTTTTAGTGGCACCTACACTTTGTTTAATTTCGATATCCGTTTATGAAAATTGAGACCCAAATTGACTGCCTTTATGCACGCAAAATGATACCAAATTTTGCTAGCTGGCCTGACGGCACAATTAGGTACCACCGGAAGGGCTTTTCAAATTTACGGAAATTAAAGAATTAGCATGAAGTTCATGATTTTTAACTAATTCTAGCTCCTTCATATGCAATATAAACTGGAAATAACATTTACGTTTAAAACGTATTAGAATGTTTTACTTTTGATGAGTTTTGTGAAATTATTAAGAATCTAATAAGAAAGATTTCTAAAAAATCACCAAGGAAGGTAATATACAGTTGTATCTACAGAACTGTGACTAAAAAATCTGAGCTCAAATCAGATAAAGAGAGATAGAATCTAAAAATAAAATTTGATAAAATTTTAGTAAGAGACCCCGTTTGTTTTTGACAACATTTGATTTTGGCACATGTGCTTTTTGAAATAACTTTACCTCAAAGTTTTCGTTATAGCATGACCAATATAATTTAGACAACACCATTAATACGTTTTTACGTTGATAGAAAACAACTACAAAAACAAAAATATAACAACAGTTATAAAGTACTCCAAAATGAAAAAAATATGAAAATATCATAAAATTCAAAAAACAAATTTTAACAAAACACTAAAATTCACTAAAAAATTATAAAAAATGACAAAAAAAAACAAATATGACAAAAAAAACCATCACAAAAAAAATGCTAAGTGCATGAAAATCAAGAAAAGAAAAAGTAAAAAATGACCTCAAAATGTCAATGATCATACTTATATTTTTTTTGTAGAAATAATTGAAAAAAAGTAGAGAAAAAAAACCGTTCGGTTTTGGGAACATTCGATCATGACCACACAAAATGTTCGGGCGTGTTGCCAAAATCGAAAAGAGTCTGTATCATGGAACGTATTCTGTGATTAAAATATGACATTCATAAATGAATTAAGATACTAAATAAGAGTAAAATAAGTTAGAATCGGGTACCTAAAACAAAGGATTTCTATTTTTTCCAACACTCTGTTATCTGACTTTGCAATGCACGCAATGCAGGGTTTCAACCAATTTTTTCCCATACTAATAATGGATTAATTGATATTTTGAGTCTCGTTATTTCGATAATTAATGAACCCGAATTAAAACTAAGGATTCTATTTCTTTTTTTTCGATTTTCCTCTTTATACAAGTAGAATTTTTAATTTAAATTTAGATGAGGGTGGCCCAAATTTACACTTTGTCTGGGATTCTTCAGACTCAACCTTCAAATGATAGCTTAGCATATAAAAAAAACTTTTAAATGGCGGTGACCTAGAAAAATTATGTTTAATGGTCGCACTGGTTCGATTTTTGAAAAAAGTCTATTTCGAATTTTTTTTCCTAATAAAATTTGCTAATATTTTTAAATTATCTTTACAATGTAAGTTTTAAACTAAATATTAATTGAGACTGTTTTGTACTCCTAATGTGTATGTACGCTTTTAAAAAAAAATATTATGAATTTTAGTAAATAAATATTTAAAATTAACAAAAAAGTGTATACTTTTGATTGATGTTTTCAATCAAAAACGAACTCAATGCACAATTCTATGATAGATAACTTTACGAAAAAAAATTGCATTGCTAAAACTAGTTGTTTAAAAGTGATACAAGTTTTACTGTGTGAAAACGTTATAATGTTCCAATTTTTACTAAAAAATTTTTCGAATTCCGCTGCGAATGAGTTTAGACTAAGCTTGTCAGATTGTCTGGTTTTATCCGGGTTTGTTTGGATATTTAAAACAAAATTTGGAAATAGTCCAGTTCGACTCGGTTTCCCGGATTTAATTGAAAACTGCCCGAATTTTTCCCGGATTTATTTACATTTTTTGTCAAATCTTTAAAAAAACAAATTGTATTCTAATTTTGATTATTTATGCGTCCGAAACGAAATTTTATGAGCACATTTTATAAAAAAATGTCATGAATGGTTTTTGGAAGCCTAAAATACGATTTAAAATCTGCTGATAAGTTTTGATGAAAAAAAATTTTCAAAGTTTTTTATTTCTTGATTTTTGATGAGTAATTCCTAGGTTTTGAGCAAATTTCCCCGGAAATTGCCCGGATTTTTGGTCTAAAGTTTCGATCTCAAATGCCCGGATTTTCCCAGGTTACGTGCTAAAAATAATTCTGGACACCTTAGTTTAAACCAATTAGGATCCAAAAATACTCCAGGTATAAATTTTTATGTCGATTATCAAATCACTTTCAGAATTATGTTGAGATTTAAGTGTTTCCGGAGTCGATAAAAAGATCAAAAAAAAAATTTTATATCTGCTGTTTATTTGGTTCTTAAACACACAGAACTATTTCTTAGCGAGAATCTCAGAATAGGGTAATTTTGACCCACCCAGTTTTAAATTTTACCCTTAACCACTTCCATCCTGAAGCTGAAACTGAGATATTGACTAGCCTAAAATGAAAATATGGAGCACAAATCTGGATCCAATAATGAAAAAATTGGACTGCTGAAATACAAATCAATGTTTCAAAGTAAACTTTGGACTTATAATTTTCGGATTTTTACTGTCTGAGATTTTAATCAGAATACTTTTTATTAGGTGTTTCAAATAAAAAGTTGTTTGATTAAAATCTCAGACCGTAAAAAGCCGAAAATTTTAAATTCAAAACATCTTTCCGGTCGTAAACATCAATCTAAAGAAAATTTTGGCTTACACGAAAAATAGCATTTTTTATTGGTACCAAAAAAAAATGTTTCTGTATTTTTAATCTGGAATCAAGAAATTATAAAGATTGAGCCGAGTTTGGATCTCTTGAATAATTTTGAATAAGAATTTGATTCGTAATGGAGATTTCAATCCCTGCAGAATCATGCCAAGAAATACAAGCTCTAATTCCAAAACTAAGTTTTTTTTCCGATTTCTAAGAACATTAGCACGATTAGTTTAAAAAAAAACCGTTTCAATTGTTCAAAACGATTTTTTTAGTTTTTTAATTCTTATTTTCAAATCAACGAAAAGTAAAAAACGATTGAATCGTTTTTTTTTTTTAATTTTTTTGAACTCTGGTTAGTTTTTCAAAAGAACCCATTTGACATTTCAACTTATTTTGATTCAATCACACATTAGACTGAGTCGATTTGTGGTCATTTTTGAATTTCTTAAACCCTGGGGCAAGGTTGCCGGAATCACAGAAAAATCTGCAATTTCACATAATTTTGAGCAAATTTTCATCACAGAATCTGTGTCACAGAACACAGAATTTTGAAATTTTCACAGATTTCACAGAATTTTGAAATTTTGAATGGATTTCCGAAACTATTTTTTTTTTTTTTGACAGTGTCAAATTTAGATTTCTTACCTTGAATTAGAGAAGTATGATAAAATTGGTAATGGTGATTGATTTTGTCCATCTAAAATGTGAAAAAGACCTAATTTATCGTAAATTTTCTATGAAATTCAAGGAAATTGCATCACAGAAATCCATCACAGAACTTTTGGGTAAAATCACAGAAAATAAGAATTATTTTTCTCAAAAACACAGAATTTTTTTCGGCAACCTTGCCCTGGGGTCTCAAAAGCTTCGTTTTGGTTCAAAACTCATCCATAATTTTTTGAAGTATTTTTGAGTAACGTTTACATGTGAGTAAATTTGAACTTCTTTTATGGTGTAGGAAAATAGAATTTTATGTTCTGAAAAATCAACATCATTTTTGTTTCTTCCGTGGAACTAAGTCTTATCATACATAACTAATTATCAAGACGTAAAAAATTTCCAATTAACCTAGATTTGTAGAAATTTCTGAACTCTGAAAGTCTTTTTTAAAATTCCTGTAAGAATTTTTTTTTTAAGTTTATAATTTTGTTGTAATTTCATTGTTTTGGCACATCCAATAGCCGCTTATGAATTGAAGAGGCCTTGAAAAGTAGGGTGCGAAAATCAGCAGAAATCGAAACGCCTAACTAAGAATGAGCTTTCTTGTTTTCTTTTCGCTCGACTCATTGAAAGTTACCGGTATGCCACTTATTTATGATGCGCATCGTCTTGGTGTTTAGCAACACGGTGTGGCTGCATAAATAAATTAGATACTTGTTGCAGCATCTCCTCGAATGAGTAGTTGTGGGCGGATGAATGAATGTTTCGAATGATGTTGTTGGGGGGAAATCGTGTTCGATTGATGTTAGGAATTTTCCGGCAAATTTTTCCTTCCCTGCAGCTGAGTGCTACGATGTGCAATGCCTTAACGCTGAATTGTTATCAGAGAAGAGAGGCTGGTGATAGATGCTTTTCCCCTACTTGAGATTAAGTTGTTGTTTATGATGATACAGCCCATCTTCCATCATTCGGAAATGAAGTATCCGCTAACATGAATCCGATGCCGAAGAAGGTATTGTTCCGACTAGTTGTTGACTAATTGTAGCTATGAGCTGTTGCGGATTGCGTTTAGTTGCGCATGGCGGATTTTTCCAACTTCACTCAGGCGGCGAGATTTTTTCGACCCATCATCGCGTGAGAATGTTTCAGGGAAAGGATGTTTAGTTGTTGATCGGAAATTGTTGTTTTCAGCGCTGTTATAACAAGATACCTGAAATCTTGTCACAGCTACACACTGTCATCTAATCCGAAATCGCCAAACAGTTGACAGAACAATGCTGATCTAATGGGGTTGACCTCAGAGAGCAACACCCACACGAAGGAACACATGTTGTGCTTGTTGACTTTGCCAATTTGCTTCCCAAGATTGACTTGTTGAACCACTCAGTGTTGGACAACAATCGAACATAGCTGCTGGAACTGAAACAAAATAAAAATAAGACCGGCCAACAGACTCTTGTGAGTCGACGTCGAACAAAAACTACAACTTCAAAACCAGATCGATCTTACCAGATAATCTCCTTCTCCCTGATTGAACCTTGGGTTGAACTCTAAGCCTTTTGGATGCATGTTCAGGAGTCATTCGAAAAATACTATTTTAACTAACAGATTATACAGATTAACAGATTATTTTGAGGTACAAAAATAGTCAAGTTTTGTTAATTTCGAAAGCAGTTGAATCTATCAAATTGCCCTCAATTTCTTTCAAAAGAGAAATTTTTGGCCATAAAGTAGCGAAAATTAAAGGAGGAGGATGCAGCCACACAAAATACAGATTTGACAAAGTTAAAAAGGGAAAACTGATCAATAAAATGACTGAAAAAAGTGTGCGCTCGCCTCTGGGAGATACCGAGAATTAAAAGAAAATATTTATACGAAAAACGATTTTTTTTAATTGTTTCTTGAACTATCATTAAATTACTTTTGTTTCTTTCATAGAAAGTATTTCGGTCAAACGAATGGTTTATAAATACATGCATTCGTAACTGTTCCGTCTCACTAATCACTAATCACTAATCGTACGTCCACAGCCAGAACTTATGTCTGAGTCCCAAAGAATAGTAAAAGTGTTTTATTATTCTTCTTGTCTTTCTTCATGTTTTCAATTATTTTAACATAAAAACATTAAAATAATCGAAGACATAAACTGGTTGGGCCTACCATGGAGCAGAGAACGCAGAGACATCTGGAACACAGGAACAGGAAGAAACGTGGACCACCAGTACCATACGTTTCAAAGGGGCAGTATCGTTGGAAGCATGCTAAGAAAAATGCTCCTCGATGAAGAAACCGTACTTAATGTCAATTAAATTCAACAATAAATGGGACCATTCTTCAGCGGCTGGAAATGATTTATTTTGTACACAGAAATCACAAAACCTGAGCAGAAGCATTTTGACAAATTGGATGAATTTTAGAAAATGATTTGAAGATTCTAAGATTTACGTTTTCTAAGTTTAACTGTTTTGGATTGCAGTGCACAATCATTTCTGGTCATCGACCAAGGATAAAGCGCCTTTACTCGCTCTTGAAATTAAAAAGAGAATCGAAAAATATTAGTAGAACATAAAACCTTTCGAGGTCTGTTTAAAACTCGAAAGGTTTTTTTTTTTAAACTACCCTAATGATTAAAATTAAAAATGAGATCACGTTTAAAGTTTTCCAACAACTATAAGCTTGTTAACACATGAAAATTATAATCTATAATGTATTGCTTCGCTTATGCATATAAGATTTTTTATTCATTCAAAGAGGAATTGTAAGTTTCGATATAACAAAATTGGTTTTTCAAGAATAAACTTTTTAAAATGGTAAGTCTTGATCTATTTAGAAAATAACCTTTAAAAAGACTTCACTTCACGAGTAAAAAAAATAGGATACTTATCTTTGCGCAGCAGGTCAGCGTTGGAAAGGAAAATGAAAAAAAGGTTTTCTTTCGTTGCTTCCGCAAGCGTGTTAAAAAATCTGTGAAACTTCATATGCATCTCGAGCACATGAAATCATGACGTCAGCTCTTCGGCGATTTTATAGCCAATTCTTCATTTTCCAGGAACTCAATTAGGCGACGACTCAAGAATAGTCATAGCAAGCCAGAAATCAGCAAAGTTTACAACCGAAAAACATGCATGGGGAAATCACATTACATGCAGCAGGAACGAAAAAATGTTACTCTCTTATAGCAACATGGATCAGCTTTGAAATTTGCACTAATTTATTTTCAATTTTATTTTAAAACGTACACTCATGTTCTATCTGTTTTATTTAGCAACTGCTTTTTTAAACTATTACACTGAAAAAGAACGCCAGCCAGCTACACTTCAGTTGTAGTAGGACCTTTTTGTTTTTTTGATTCCTGAAAGTTCGATGCGGAATTTCAAATTTGCCCTCATCAAAATCTTTAATTGGACTAGCACAGATCAAAACAAGCTTTATATTCTTCAAAATGATTGAAAATTTTTGCACTTCTAAACGCCAAATCGCCATTCTTTCTTCCTTGAAAAGACTCAAAAACCACCCATGGAACTGACAGAATTCCGAAAAGCAGCACAGTTACACGACCCAGGATATGAGAAAGAACTATTCCTAATACAACACATATTCAGGCTCTCTGATAAAAGTGTTTTGTCAAGATTCTTCGATAATTTTCACTATAAAAATCAACAAATTATAAAATTTCCACGGACCGAAAAAAAAAACGCGTGCGCTGTCAAGTCAGTCAACGCCTCACTCTCATGCATTCGTAACTGTTCCATCTTTAAATGAACTAAGCTTATGATCGAGTCCAGCATGTACAAATAATATAAGAAGCATGATTTCGGATTGAAGTATTTTTTATTATTTACTCAGTAATCATGCGAAACTCCAATTCGATTAACTATGGGGGGAAATGTAGTGTTGTTGTAGTTCGTTATTAGTTTGTTATCTTCCGCGTCTTTTAATGTAAATCTGAGATATAGATAGTCAACATTTCAAATAATTTTGGATCTGAACTACTGCTTTGAGTGCTTTACAACACTTTTCTTTGAAATAACATTCGAGTTTTTGTAAATACTCCAATCATTTGGAATCATTCTAAAACTATCCATCTCTAAGGCTATTTCTTGATGATCCTGGCAATTGTTTTCCCGAAGAATTTTTCGGTGAAAACTTTTCTTGAAAAGTATTTATGATTTCCAAAAGTAACGTTCTAAGCTTGTCATTTACAGTTTGAATTTTTTGAATTCCCTTTGGTTACCAATCGAATATCAATTCAATACAAAAGAAATTTGAAAATTTTTTACATAACTACTATTAAGGTTGCCAAATTTTCCGGTTTTATCCGAGTTTGCCCGGATATTTAATACAAAATTTGGGAACAGTCCAGCCCGGCTCGTTTGCCCGAATTTCATTGAAAAATGCCAGGATTTTGCCCGGATTTATTCACTTTATTTGGCAAATCAAAAAAATTTAAACAACGAACATCTCCAAAACTAATTTTGTGGAGCATGTTATGTAAAAATAACCACGAAAGGTGTTTTTGAAGCCTTAAATACGATTCAAAATCTGTCGATGATTTTTGATGAAAACAATTTTTTGTTTCAATTTTTTTTTATTTTTGCTTAGTTATTTCTGGGTTTTGAGAAAATTTGCCCGGATATTACTCGGATTTATGGTCTTCACTTTTGAAATTAAACGCCCGTATTTTGCCAGGTTTTTGTATGAAGTTGCCCGGTTTGTTCGGCCCGGATACGTACTGATAAAATTCTGGCAAACTTAAGCATTATGGCTTGAGAACTGGAAAACTATAGAAAACTTGAAAAAAATTGAATTTCATTGCTTTATCTGGAAACCAGAAAAAAAAAATTAGGATTTGAAATAGACAAACTGAAATTAGGCCGAAACCAATATGAAATTCTTCTTTTGAGAGGAGAAATAAATTAAGTTTAAAGTTTATTTATTAATAAATATTTCTAAATTCTAAGAAGATAACAGTTGAAAGAGTAAAAGTCAAACTGTAGAAGTTGAGAATGGTATCACCTTTTGGATTCAAGATTTTTTTTTCAAATTATCGATCTTAAACCTGGATTTTTTTTATTCGTGCAATGAAAATTGCACACAAGTTTGTTGCATACTACCTTTTATTCAATTTGTTCTTATTTATTGAAAATTTGTATAATTTTTTATTACACTCCCTCTCTCCCATTTGCAACGTTTCGATTTTAAGTGACAAAAGAAGGATTTGTTCCGGCCTTAATCAAAAATAAAAAGTAATCATCACATTTTTTAATCTTCAATAAATGGAGAAATTTTGAAATGGGAGGTTCAATATAATGTAAATCAACATAAATTACAAACAGTTTATTTTCATGTTTTTGTACAAACTTTTTTTTTATGTACAGCTCAGGACAATTATTCCAGAAACCAAATTTATAGCTTAAGCTACCTTAAACCCTTAGAATAT